>NC_052572.1:75729128-75877747 GCF_016699485.2 Gallus gallus
TTTGTTTGTTTCTTTGTTTTTTAAAGACCTTGGTGTATAAAAGAATTTCAAAGCAAGCATTGGTTCCTAGGCTTTTAGGAATAACTGCTTAAAATTATGTTTTTGTTTTTTGAAGAGTAAACACTGCCAATAATAACTGAACTAGCCAAAAGGACAAGTCTGTCAGAAATGGTGTGACTTAGTTTTATTGAAAGCCTTTTTTTTTTCTTTCTATTTTTTCTTTCAGAATACTCTCTGGGTGAACAGGTGGTTGCATGCTTCCCAGAAAGGTGGTTCCAAAATCTTGGAAGTGGGTCAACTCTCCCCGAGTCAGTGAACTTCTGCCAGCATTTGGTTCAGTGAGCACGTATGCTTCACAGGAATAACCACAGGTAACAAACAACATGTTCTTTGGGATGCAGCACTTCCTCATATTCTTCATGTTAGTATTTCTTTTAGGGACGTGGTTCAATGGGCATGGTGGTGATGGGTTGACAGTTGGACTAGATGATCTTTGTGGTTTTTTCCAACCTTAATGATTCTATGATTCTTAAATTCCTCAAGGCTCATACATTTAACACTTTCAGTGATGTACTTCCAACATCTACGTACAACTAAAGATGCAGTCCATAATGTAAAATGGATTGCTTTTGCAGTACTAGTTCAGGCTAGTTTGAGGCTCTAGATGTTGGGTGCAGTTAATGGTCAGTGTAGCTCAAGGCACGTTTTAGCTTTATTGATTTTGAAGTCAGGTGTGAATGTGTTGCTATGTCAACTTGTTTTTGTAATAGTGATGAAGCTGAAGAAGTTGTTCTCCTGTTGGTGAAAGTCAAGGCTCTGCGTATTGCTGAAGAGCTCACTGAAGAGTGCAAGTGGGAACATCTTAAATCTGTGATCAGGAAATAAGGATTTCTTTGAAGCAGCAGTTCTTTTACTGAAACAAGCCTGATGCTCACTCTAAAAAAAGTGGTAACGTTTAATGAGTGGACTGCCTGCAGTTGTTTTACTGTGAAATATTTTGGTTTTTTTTTTCCCAATGTCTTCTGATGCCATCTACTCCTAGATAGAATCACAATGGTCAGTGTGAAGTGCAGGTGTTCTGAAATATGACGAAGCCTCACTGCTTTGTTCTTCTGGGAAGGATGACTGCAGTAAGTGCCTGTAACGTTACCACTGCTGGTGAGCAGACAACTTCACAAGCTGTTTTCAGTACCACACCAAATCACTCTGACTCGGGAGTCACTGAACTCTAACTTACTGTCCACTTAATGAGATAACTCTACCAAACTCACAGTGAGTTCTTCATAGCTTTCTGACCCTGACACAGAAGCAGGAATTCTGTGTGCAGTGAGAAGTCTGATCTATGAACATCCACTCATGGTAAACGGCTGTTCAGGAAGGTAAGAAGTTGCACAGGAGAACGTCTTAACTACACTTACTCTTCTCCAGAGTATGATTTGTAGTGGAGCTTTGTACTTGAGATACAGACTGGACTTTGTGCACAGACTTGGAGTTGTCACCCGCCCTCATTTATCAGACGAGCAGAACAACAACTCCAGTTACCTTCTAGTAATTGGCTCTCTAAGGACATTTACCTTTTGCTTCCCTGGAAGACCCAATAAACCTCATCTCATTGTACCCGTGTTAGATTTCTAATGTTGTGTAACTTCGTATATGTGCAGTAAATATTACTGCTGCAGAATAAAAAGGATGTTTTATTGTAGAAACAGCAGTACGTAACAAATTCTGCTAAGTTTGCAATTGCCTGCTTCTCTAAAATGTTATGTATGGGTCTTCCATTTAACTCTTGGGGGCTTTTATTCCCTATGGTTTTTCTGTTGTTTTTTATTACAGAATATGTATTTTTGTAAACTATTTTAATTGTAAATAGCATTCATCAGTGTTATAGACAACAATGACTTTTAAAATACAAGCAAAGCAATTCTTTTGAAAAGTAAAGATGTTTTTGTGTTAATGAGACTTTTAACGCTTTCAAGTCTTGAACACGACAGGAATGTTATGTGAAGTATGGAAAAAAAACTGTGGCACTGCTGGCGCTTCATTATCTGCAGGATTTAGGAGTTCTGTTGTAAGTAATTGTGCACTTCTACTTTCCTGAGTGCAAAGAAAATACAACTGATGGGTAATCGGCTGAAGCATGTGATCTCCGTGCTTGCTTTTGTCTCCTCTGCTTCCTTATTCATGTGGAAAGTTGCTCCCAAAGAAATTAGTCTTGTGCTGCTGTGAAATTGGAATAGGTTCTATCACGCTTTACCTCTGTAGAGGCTTCTTCCAGTGGCTGCAGACGTCACTTGTCATGACTGGTAAGCAGGGGAAGGCGATTTTTCCTGGAGCTCAGAAGCCCCATCCCAGTTGAGTATCTTTGAGAACCTACTGTGCCACTTTGTGGTGAACCTTGCACCCATTCACACAATCTGACTGGAGTAACAGCTAATCTGGCTTCATTCTTGCAAGCTGGTTTCAAAACGTTGGTATTACTGCTTTGTTGTCAGGTTACTATTGGTGCTTTATCAGATGTCATTTCAAAAGTGCCTTTACAGGACAGCTAAGCAGCACTTACACTCAGATTGTCCATCTGGGCTTCTGTGCATCTGCTTCCCTGCCATAGCCCCCTTCTGAACCTACTGAGTGAAGCATTTTCACAATTGGCCCCTGTCTACTTGGCAAAGGCAGAAGAAACAGTTATTTGGAAGTGACAACACAGTAACTGCAAACCCCTTCTATTAGCTGTGATTTAGAAGGGAAGGCAGAAGCAGGGCTGAACACACTGTAACACTGGTCAGAAAAGGGAATGTTTGTTTTCAGGACCGGACAGTTTAACATTCAGACAAGAACTGCTGAAATTTCACTGTCTTTTATTTGCATACGAAACTTGAAAACTGACAATTCTTACACTGAACTCAAAGCTGTTACTTGTTCAGCTCTTCACTCGCTTCCCTCTGTATTTATTCCTCTATTTTGAAGTATTGCACTCTCGCAGCATATCGAATTCCAGCCAGGGCTGCTTCCACTTCTGTGCTTCCTTCATTTTTTTCTCGGGTAGCTCAAATTTTATTCCTTTTATGTTGTATTTCGGCCTCTCCCACCGTTTTGACCATGGTTGAGGTTTCATTCTGACCCGCAGCTAGAGGGAAAGATTTAAAAAGAAAAAGAAAAAAGAAAGGTATTAAAAAGGTCAGAAGGTCAGAATTCTGACTGTGAAGCAAAGCAATGAGACAAGTGCTGCTTTAAGAGAAGAGAGCAGCCCGATCTGTCAGCAAACTAAGGGACTACTGGACACCAGTGGGAGAAAAGGGATTTGGGGGCTGTGTGGCTGTTATGTTTGTTCATATACCTAAATAACACTGATTTATTACACCGTCCTTAAGTTGATATGCTGTTAACTCTCTTCTACGCTTCTAACTCTGTTACTTACTAAGGAAAAAAGAATATGACAGCAGCCGTTCCTCCTTTTCCCTGTAAGCTAATTTGGATAGCATTCTTTTACCAGTCTGCCAGACCTTCTGAGATGCACATCTTGCTAACTGTTCCTTCCACCCCCCACATCAGTAGCATTAAGTTTCCATAGCGCTGGCTGTTCTGTCTGCACAGTGTAATACAGAGGCATCCGCAGGCCATTACTCCTTGCACGTCTCCTAAGTTACCTACTTTGGTTATGAATGTTCTTTCCCAACAGGAGTAGCATTAACGTACCAGATTTTACATGCTTGTATCACCTTGATAACTACCACAACTAAAAGCTGTTTAACAGCCTTCCAGGCCATTGTAGAATGGCCACTTGGAAGAGACTCACAAGGATCATAGGAGTTCGACCCCTGCCTCCCCATAAAACCAACCCCTGCCTCCACATAAAACCAGCCACACTATGTCTGAGAGTGGTGTACAAAGGCTCCTTGAACTCTGGCATGTTTGGGCCTGGGCAACCTGTTCTGTGCATGGTCAACATCCGGTGCAGAAGCTTTTCCACCCTGACCCTCCCGTGATGGAGTCCTCCATCTGGCTCTGAAATGGAGCCCTGCAGAAACCCCAGGTGACTGCTCACCATCCTGATATAATCCCGGTATCAGTCAGAAAGTTAACTAAATTATCGCCTACGTTCCCATTAAAAAATTAAACTCCTGCCTTGTTTACGGGAATTTCTTCATGGTCTAAATGAGACACAGATGAAAAAAACACTTTTTTTCATCACTTGATAGTAAAATATAGTAATTTTTTTCCTACTGTTTTTTACAAACAGCTGAGGAGAGCCTACAGGAGACACCACATTCAAGTGGTTATCTTGTGTTGGCAAAGCTTAAGGGGACTCTTAAAACTCTTTTCTGCTCCGATGAATTGTACCGTGCCATAGAAATCTCCTTATGCTCTGGAGTTCAACTGTCTGGCAGCTAAGTTGAAGGCACGCTTCCTGACACAGTACTGGCCAGAGGGCCACTACCAACAGATTATTTGCATGGGGTCACTGTGTTTCAGACAGCATGGAGACTTGGCCTCAGAGCCAGGGAATGGCTTGAACACCTCCAGGGACAACAGTTCCACCACCTGCCTGGGCATTTTGAGAGGACATTTTTCCTAGTATCCAACCTGAACCTCCCCTGGCACAACTGAAGGCCATCACCTCTTGTCCTCCTGCTGCTCCTTGGGAGGAGAAGCTGACTCCCACCCAGACACAACCTCCTTTCAGGTAGTGGTGCAGAGAAATGAGGTTTCCTTTGAATCTCCTCCAGACTGAACACTCCCTGCTCCTTCAGACACTCCCATGATATTGTGCCCCAGATCCTTCACCACTCTGTTGCCCTTCTCTGGACGCGATCCAGGGCCCCAATGCCTTTCTTGTAGTGAGGGGCCCAAAACTGAGCACAGTACTGGACGTGCAGTTCCACCAGTGCTGAGAACAGCCGGCAGATCGCTTCACCAGTCCTTCTGACTGCACTATTTCTGACACAGGCCAGGATGCTGCTGGCATTCTTGGCCACCTGGGCACACTGCTGGGTACGTGCAGCCAACTGTTGACCAATACCCCCTGTGTGCAACGTATCACATCGTCCCTCTCCTCTCAGAGGCAGCACCGCCACTTTAAACACTGTGCCGCTTAAAGCAGTGCAGGTGGGTTTCGGAGACATGAAAAATGCTTAGCACAAGAGGAATTCCATTTCACAAAATACGTGCACTCAGCTCCCAGCTGACCTCGAGATGTGAGGCAAAGGCAGAGGCAGGGCCCGTGTCTCTGTCACCTTCCGACACGCACTTTTCGAGTACCAATGCCTCAGAGCCCTGAGGAATCTGAGGGCGGCCCCCACCGCGGCCTACCCCTTCTACCTCCTCTCCTCTCTCTGCTTCTGCTTGTCAATAATGACGGGCTTCGGGGGCGGATGGAATTCTGTGGGCTCTCCATCGCCGTTCATTCGACACATCGAGGAAGAAAACCACCTTTTAAGACAAAACGCTCAGAAAAACACCGTTCTCAAAAGGCACCGTTCCCCACAGCCTCGCAGCTCAAACCCCCCACAGGCGGCTGCCATAGTGACTACGAGTACTTCCGGTCCGCCGGCGCCAGAGCGCAGGGTGGCTACGGCAAGCTCGGAGGGCCAAAACTGCCCTCAGCGCGAAGCGGAGCTGTGTGTCGCTCTACTCCTAACCCCTTCTGAGCTCTGTTCATTATCTGATGGGTGTATTTGAAGTGGAGGGTATTTGACGCTGCTTAGAGAAACGAGGGGCCTGTGCAAAAAAGGAGCGTGCTGCATTTTGTGGTGCAAGATGTTCTGGGAACTGCTGCTAACAATGCCCAGCAGGCTTCCTTTTTGCTGGGGAGAGGTTGAACAAGGACTTCTTATATGAAAAGGTTTCATCATCGATTTCCTTTCCATTGACCTTCCGTCATACCACTGCTTGAGAAATTGCTATTTCTTGCTGTAGAGAATGCACATGCACCCTGCCCTTGTATCTGCACAAAGAATCTTCTAAACATCACTGTCCGTGTTTCTTTTTGGCACTGGGATGGAGCTGTGTGGAACACAGACTTGGATGAATCTTCAGTCGGGTGCAGGGACGCGTAATGCTCATCTTAGATGTCACGCTGACAGCAGCAGTAGAGAGGCAAATTTCATAGGGTTGCATGTTTTTTTTTTTTTCCTTTTGTTTCAGGCCTAACCGTGGAAGCACGAAAGCGTTACCCAGACCAATTGAGCATTTGTCACCTGGGCTTTCTACAGATGACATAGGCAGTGGAAGTCAGCATCGCAAGCATCCGTGAGAGCCCTGCAAAAGACTGGTGAGAGTTACCCTGACGGCCTCCTTTGGCAACCTCAGGTCTCTGTAAGCTCTCAAGCTGTGTCGTAAGTCCTCCCGTGGTGCTGACTCAGCTCTCCCTGTCTTTGGTGTAGGAGAGCTGCTCTTCAACTCCTTCCTGTTTCCTGCCTATCATCTGCTCCCTGCTTTGCCCATGGCCCAGTGAGCCTTTTATTCCTCGCCCCCAGATTTGCACGTGTGGATAAGAGCATCTGCTTATGTACGCTTCTTTTCTGCTTGTGGTGTCAGGCTGAGCGACGTCTCCCAGCTGAGCTTGTGGTTAGCGAGACATGGAGTAGCTGGAGATGGAGTTCTCTGTGTCACTAAAGCATGAGCTTGATGGCTGCCGTGAGCCAAAGCAAGAGAGTTTGTGTGTTTCATTTCTGCGTTGGGCTGAGCGAGTAGAGCAGGGCAAGGGGGCTGATTTGGACGTGCTGCTTTCCCAATACGGTGCTGTTTGCGTGGCAGTGCTTCTGGCGTTGCAAATTGTGTCAGATGTCAATGCATTCCTTGGAATCTGTTGAGTTGACTTGTGCAGGAGCTCATTCTGGAGCTGAACCCTTCCTGGCCGCTTGTGTGCATAGCCATGGCCTTTGCTTCTTTCTTGCCTTTTTTTCTTGGTTGCGTTTGGCACTGTGCAAGCCGTGAATTGCCAGGGAAGAGCTGGAAGTGCTCTGGAGTTGTGGGGGACAAAGTGCCAAGAAGCAGCGTGCAGCTTCAAAGCCCCAAAGTTTGGAGAGATGAGAGAGGCGCTGCCTGGTGCAGGACATGATGCGCTCTGCAAGGCGCTTTCCATGAAGACCTCAGATCTGCGCTCAAACTGCATCCAAGGAATGGATGTTTCACGCTGTCTTGTGAAGCTCAGGCACTGGGGGCAGCTTCCCCCCAAAGAAAAGGAGGAGGAAATGAGGTCGTCATGGAAGCCTAAAGGCCAAAATGCGCTCGGGAAAGAAATTGGCAAAGCAGTCTGGTAGTAGTGCTGTGTTTCTCTTCCTTTATTTCCATCCAGGTGCAAGAGATGGCTGCTCTAAGCCGCCCTTGGATGCCGAGAAGGACCCTAGTGTGGATTTGCCATAGGCCCAGCAAGAGGCTCAACAGGACCAAGCGCCGGGTCCTGCACTTTGGTCCCGACAACCCCATGCCAGCTTCTCCAGGATTAGGCTGAGATTCCAAGCACGCACTGATTTCTCGAACGCTGGGGTGCCCTTTTGGAATCCTGTGGTCTTGTGACGTGGTCTTGCCTCCCCACCTTGTCCGTCCATGGTGGAGCAGCCGGGTGGCCCTTAGTGATGTCATAAGCGGCTAGAATGAGGGGAGGAGCAGCGCGTGCTGCGTCCCTTCATTGGAGCGCTTGAGCTCGGCGTGAGTACGTGGCTTGTTGCACTTGTGCATCGACTGAGTCCGTTCGTCTTCATCCCATCTTGTGCAGCGTCTTGTAGGTAAGCTGATACGGTGCGGGATAGACGGGTGGGGTGCGAGGGCATGAGAAGTGCTGGCTGGCAGAGCTCCTAGGATCATATTGCTTAGGCTGGACCGTCAGAGGCCATTTTCCCCCGTGCCATCCAGTCCAAAGCCATCCATCAGGGTGGCATTTGTGCCAGGGTTCTTCCCTGGTTCTTCCCTTTGCTCAGTTGTGGAGGCTCACTGACCTGCTCTTTCTCCCTCCCCTGCCCACCCTCTGCCTGCTCCCTTGGTGCAGCTTTTGCTCGTGGAAGATCAGAGCAAAGTGACAAGGAACGGCTGCGGGTTCGAGGATCTTCTTCTCCCTTGTTCTGATCTCTTGCCAGGTACGTGCCATGTTTTGTATTGCCACATGGTTCAGCAGCCCGTGTTTAGTCACACCGTGTGTAGTAACACAGCCTTGTCCAGCTGAAATGCAGCTCTGGTCACGTGTGGGATTTTTCCACTTCCTCTCCAGCTCAACCCTCAGCAGGATGCTGCCTGTAGTGCTGGGAGCAGCTAGTGTGAAGGAAGGCAATCCCTTAGGCAAAGAGCCCTAGCCGCAGTTTGTGCAGAGCTGCACAACATGAGCCAGGGGCACAAGCGTGCATGCTTTGGCTGTGTGAGTGTGCCCGACAGCTGTAGGGAGCACAGCGGGCATGCAGGCAGAGGAAATGCGTGGGCAAGGCTGCGGCCGGCGCTGGTGGTGAGGCTGCTGCTGGGAGCCGGGGGCTGGGGAGCAGCTCCAGCCCCAGCAGCGACACCTCTCCCTGGCCTGCTACTGTGCTCTCAGCGTGCTGCGGGCAAATGCATCTGCTGCTTTGTGCCAGAGTCCCCATCTGCTAGCAGAGGGACAGCGACTTGGTCCAATGCTGCGTATTCAAATGGCTGTCCCGTTTGAATAGACTGCACAGTGGTTGTTTCTAGAACACCTGCCTCCGCCAGTGGGCAACTGAGAGTAGTTCTGAAGAAGACTCTCAATCCAGTGCTGTGTGAACACAGGAAATGTGATTCTTTTCTGTTGCAGCTTGTCGCGCCTGCTGTGATGGGCATCGCGAGCAGCGAGATCAGCCGTGGGCCTGACCGGGCGTTGACGGAGGTACAGTGTGAAGCTCTGCTTGGTCTCTGTTCCCTGACTTGAGCCAGCAGAATGAGCCACCGGTGTGCTCTCCTGCTTTTGAAGAGAGAGAGCATCCTTCCGGCTCTCTCGGTGTCCCTGAAGAGCTGCCTTAAAAGCTTCATTTCCTTGCTAGTGGCATCGAGATGGCACCCTGAAATCCTCCTTGTTTGTCCTCAGCTCCTCACCATGGCCTGTGCTCTCTGTTTCAGCCTGAGAACCAGGGGAAGCCTCTGCTGGTCGATGAGGAGTCATCTCTTAATATTCCAGCTATTGCTGCTGGCCATGTTATTAAGAGATACGTTGCCCAGGCAGCGGATGAGCTCTCCTTGGAGGTAAGCAGATAAAGAAGGCGTTCCTTGTTGTCATGGCCAGAAGAGTATGACATGTGAATGCATCAGGAATATTCTCAGACACCTTCAGAATGCCTTGTGAGGCGAAGCCCAGAAGATGCAGGTCCAGAGAGGACTTGCACTGGGTTGGATGCAGGGAGGAGTTCAGCCATGTCTAAAAGACGTTTTGATTTGGCATGCTTGCACTGTATTCTGTGTGGTGTGTAAGGCAGCGGCTCTTGTACCTCCACGTTCAGCTTTCCCACGGGAAATGCCTGAAGAGCTGCCCCGGTGCAATTGCTCTCAAGCTGTGCGCTCTTTGGCAGTGCAGAAGAAGGGCGTCATTTCAGCTGTGCTTTCCTCCCAGCTGTGCTGAAGCTGGGATTGATGTTGCAATGTCTTGCAGGTGGGAGACCTGGTGTGCATTACTGCTATGCCAGCAAAGGAGCAGAGCCCCTGGTGGAGAGGCAAGCGTGGCTTTCAGGTAGGCACAAGCTTCAGACTCGTGGGCGCAACTGCAGTCAAGTGAGGAACGTCAGCTTCGAGCTGCTCTGCCCGCACAGGGTGGCTTCTGGACGTCAACAGTTTCCCTGTGTCGCTGTCAGAGGACTTTCCCTTTGGCTCTGGGCTTGGGTAGGAAACTGTCTCCTCATGTGACTTAGAAGCAAGAGCCTCTTGTGCTCAATGCGCAGTCAGAAGTTGACCACCTGTCCTTTGTACAAGCACAGAGGACAGAGCCATCTTCTGCGGAACCAAGTATTGCTTTTGTAGGTCTTCTGGCTGCAAATGCTGGGCGAGGATTACTTTTGTGCAGGCCATTCTTTGTTGGTGCAACAGTCGAGGCCTGAGATACGCTGCATCCAGTATTCCATCACTCTTTCTTTTCTTCTTACAGGTTGGGTTCTTCCCTGGGGAGTGCGTGGAGCTCATTAGTGGAAAACTTCCTGAGGCCCTCATCAATTCAGCGCCAAAGCCAGGTACGGATGTTACATGTGATGGCGCGGGGAAGTCAAATGGAGTCTTTTTCTGGGTGTGTTCTGTGTTGAATACCTCCTTGATCCATCCCACGTTCTCCTCTGTGTTGATGATCCTTCCTGCATGCCACGGGGCGTAGGGCTGCTGTTTTGTAGGCAGTGAGAATGAGGGCTTGGGCAAATGCTCGAATCCTTGTAGAATGCAGTGTTGGCAATGTTCTTGCTGCTTTTTATGTGCTCTGTAGAATGTGTTTCTGCTCAGCCTGGTCGCACTGAGCCCAACCTGAAATGAACTGGTTTCTTCCTTTTGTTGTGCAGTGCCAAAGAAGCGTGGCAAGCTCCTCAGCTTCCTTCGTTCCTTCGTGAAGGCCCGCCCAAATGAACCGAAGCAGCGGGAGCTGGAGCTGGAGAAGGAGAAGGGGAAGGGAGGGGTGTTTGGCTGTGACCTGGGAGAGCATCTTCTCCACTCTGGCCGTGATGGTAAGGAACAGCCCATTCCCGAGAGCTTCCTCCCTCTGTTGGGCATGTAAAGATGAAAGAAAGGGAAATCGTGTCTAGCAAGGGGCAGGTTGATAGCGGTGGAGGAACGTGAAATGGGAGTTGATGGCTGCAAGGGAAGCTGAGGCTAATGCTCATAGGAGGCCGGCACACTTGTATTTGCTTAAAGCCAAAGGTGTAAGCCAATGCCACGCTAGCCTGAAAACCAAGGAAGCCTTTTGGCCCAAGAGAGTGTAGTGCGTCAGTTTCCTAGCGCTTCTGGACATGAGGTCTCACGCCTCCATTCCGGTGGGAGCTGTGATGGGACTTGTGGCAGTGTGTCTGGCTTCCCCAGAATTACTTTCTTCAGGCTGCTTGGCAGGTCCTGGCATTTCTTGAAAGCCAAGAACACGTCCGTGTCCAGATTTGTCCCCGGCTCCTGCCAGTCTGCGCCGTCTGCGACAGCCTTTTTTCTCCTCTACGGAGGAGGCAAGCAGTAGCCCGGCTGGGCTTAGTGGATGGGATGTGACAGGAGCAGCGGCTGAAGCAGGACTTGAATCAGGAGTTCAGCTAAGCGCTGGCCCTTGTTCTGTAGTCCCCCAGGTCGTGCAGAGCTGCGCTGAGTTCATTGAGCAGCACGGCGTGGTGCAGGGGATCTACCGCCTGTCCGGTGTGGCGTCCAAGATCCAGAAGCTGCGGTAAGAGTGCTTCTGGACTGTATGTTGTCTTGCTTTGGAGTTGTTTTCCTCTTTCTCCAAGCCCTCTGTTTTTGTGTCCTTCTCTCCAGCCATGACTTTGAGTCGGAGCAGATTCCGGAGCTCACCGTCCGGGACATTCACAGCGTGAGTTCCCTGTGCAAGATGTACTTCAGGGAGCTCCCGAGCCCTCTGCTGAGCGAGCAGCTGCATGGCAAGTTCTCGGTAAGCACAAGGCAATGGCCTTCATGTCCCTCTTCGTGGCCTTTCCCATCCACACACACGCCTGCGCACCTTTTTTTGGTCTTTTTTCTGTTGAAGTTGGGGTTTTGATGGACATCCAGTGGGTGTCTGTGTACAACAAGCAGCTCGTGCTTCCTGCACACTGCGTGCACCGTAACACCTGGTGTGTGCATCCTGCCATTGGAAATGTGGGAGATGGGAGCAGCAGTGCCCTCTGCAGCTCTGAGGCCCTTTTTCTGTTAGCCCCATACGCTTGACTCGCATGATGTGTGTCTCAGTCCCTTTCTGCTTTCTTCCAGGACGCTGTTTGTGCCGGTACAGATGAGGAGCGGTTGCTCCGAGTGCAGGAGGTCATCCAGCAGCTGCCTGCACCTCACTACAGGTCAGAAAACTGCTGCCCTCGGTCTGGGGAGCTCAGCCCTGCTGCATTTCAGAGGGCGATGATGCGATGGCAGGCTTTGTGTCACGCTGGCAACATGATGCCTGTGTGTGTTGAAGTGGTGGATGGCTGCGTGGGGTGAATGGATTGGGTCAGCTCCTGGGCACGGGGGCACGGCTGGTGCAGCTGATGTCTGCAGCTGTGCTGTGCTGGGGCTTGGTGCTGCAGCGTGGTACTTGGGAAAGCTTGATCTACTTGCTAGTAGCAAGAACAGTGAGGTTTGTTTGGTGAATGTGAGCCCGGCGTGCTCAGTGGTGCTGAAGGTTTGGCTCTTGCTTTCCAGGACACTGGAATACCTGATGAGACACTTGGCTTGTCTGGCTGGGAGCTGCTCCGTCACAAACATGCCCACTAAGAACTTAGCAATTGTGTGGGCTCCCAACCTCTTCAGGTAAACTTCTTTTTCCGTCTCAGCACAAGGCTTAGATCTGTTCTCCCCACGGGCACACTTTGGAGAGGAGGACAATTTGTGCTCTCTTGGTTTTGTCAGATGGGGCTGGTGTGTCCTTGATCAGCCGGGAGAATGTCTTCAGTGGCATCAGTGCTTGCCCACTGCGGAAGTCTCCAGAGCCCAACTGGACAGCCTTTGGCTGCCCAAATGCCCAAACGTGGGGAAACGATCTCGGGTCAATGACTTCTCCAATCTGCCTTTTCTACAGATCCCAGCAGAACGAGGCTGCCTGCGCCAGCGGAAGAGCTGCCTGCGTGGAACTGCAGAGGCAGTCAGATGTGGTGGAATTCCTCATCACCCACACCGATGTCCTCTTCTGCTCCAGCTCCACATCAGGCATCGGAGATGGAGCAGGTGAGCGTCTTCCTGCATGAGCTTTGTCTTGATGAGACACCTTGATCAAATGCAGGCCTTCTCCAGGATTGTTGAGCTACGCTTTTGCTATCGAGGGGCCAGCAGGCTTGTGGGCTTAGATGAGAATATGGCATCCTCTGTGGCTGGATGCGGAGAATGTCCAAGCCCAAAGTTGAGCATGAGAAAACCGTCCCTGTCATGGTGATGTTTTGCGTGCAGGTGAAGCTTGATGAAAGGGTTTTGACCTCCTCTTTTTCCAGTGGTTCGGATAAGCAAGGCTGAGAGATGTGCGGCACCTCCCCCAGAACTGTGATGGCTGTGCCGCTGCTTTCTGATCCTCCCTCTTAGCTGTGGTCTTCCCTTCCAGGGCGCAGTTCACCATCAGGGCCCAAGTCTGTGCAGGTGTCTTCTCCTGCCACCAAGCTGCTCACTCTGGAGGAGGCACAGGCACAGAGGGGAGGCCACAGCAGCTCTGCCGCACTGACACACATCCAGGACATGGAAGTGGAAGAAGGCCCCGCAGCTGCGCGGGGGAAATTCCACACAATCATTGACTTTCCGTCTGAAAGGTAAAGAGGACTTTCTTTTCCAGCAGCTTCCTATCAGACTTGGTTGGGTGGACTTTAGTGGGTTTTTCTCCACTATTGCTAGTGCCTGAATGTACTGAATGTCCCCTCCCTTTGGACTCTGAGGTTCAACTAACACGCAGTTGCCTGACGGGCTCAGTTTAGCCACCAGAGGGGGCCTATTGCTAATGTACGTGTCAGAGATGCTTTTGAACTCCCTCTCTGGCTGCACGGTTCCTCAGCAAGCAGTTATGTTTGCAGGCTCAATCAAAGCCCTCCGTTCGATGCTGTCCTGGACAGCTGTGCAGCCTCTGCTTGCATGCTCTGCATCTGGGTTGACATGGCTGAGGGGAATGTAGCCAGCAAGACTCCAGGGCTGAGCTCTAGAAATGGAACCATTGTCAACCGTGTGAATCAGAGCGAGCTTCTAAGTTGTGTTTCAGCAGGAACCAGGCAGCGCTAGGAACAAGCAAGTGTTGGCAAGAGCTCAGGGCAGCTCTTCCCTCACCCTGCACCATGCACGACTCACACCGCTCCCTCTTTTCTCCCTCCAGACCAAGTCCACCCAGCAGGCTGAAGGAATCCCCAGCGTGCAGTTGGTGTTCCTGCTTCAGGCCGAGAAAACCATCCTCTGTGGCCAAACGCCAACTGCAGCGCGATGCCAGGGAGCCCTCAGAAACAGAGGTGGTGGTCCTGGCAGGTAAGGGTGCACATCCAGCTGTCAAAACCCTGCTTGTCAGCGCCATCGAATTCATGGTTGGAGTTGGCTTGTTCCTCCTGCTAGCGTTCAAGCCCGTGCCTACCACCTTCGGTTCAGCCCTGTCTTTCTTTCCCAAATCTGGTGTCTCTGGTGAAGTCAAGATCTGGACCTGCCAGAGCACACCCCTCTCGTGCCTTTCCCCGAGTTGTTTTGGAAAGAGACAGGAGATGGGCACCACTGCAGTATGTCTCAGAATGATTCCTTCTGACACTTAGGATGGAAGGAAGAGTACCCTTGCGACTCCGTGTTGCCTCTGTATCAGCAGGCACACGTTTAAACTGTGTAACACTGCAACAGGGTGAAGGCTTTCTGCGAGGGCTTTGGAGTCCACACAGAAGAGAAAGACTCACAACAAAAGCGCAACAGTTCCTTTCGAGACAGTGCTCCTCCTGTTGCTATTGTCCTGTTGGGTTTGTCCTGCTGCCACTGCAATAGAAAATCTCAAGAACCACTCTCATCATTCAGCTTGTGCAAGTTTGCCACTAACTGTTTGCCTGTGTATCTACTCCTTCCTAGGTGAACCGAGCCCTCGTCCACGCAGAAGAGCCAGAGCGTATAGCGATGGTTCACTGTGTGCTCCCATGTATGCAGAGCTGCTAGGAAGCATGAATCGCTGCAGCTCAGATGACAGCCTTCCATATAACACCAGTGATGGAATGAAGGTGTTGATCCAAGTGGAAGCCCTCATCTCTCCCGGCTGTGCAGAAGACGCTGACCTGAGCCTGCCAGAAACAACAGTCACCGAGCTGGACTGTGACGGGGCACCATCGCAGTGCAGCCCAGCCCAAGCACAGCCCGAGTGCCCCGACAGCAGCAGCTCCATGCAGGAGCAGGTCAGCGTCAGCCAGGAGGAGCCGAGCCTGGTGGAGGGGGACGTAGAATCAGAGCTCAAGTCCCAGGCACCGGGCAGCAGCACGAGCTCTGAGCGCCTCTCTCCTTCACCAGAGAGGATGAGTCCCATCTGTACACCGGACCTCTCAGCAATAGGCCCTCCTGGCTGTTAATGAATAAAAGCACGCTGGTGCTGGATCAACGCCTTGACTGCCTTCTGAGTCTTCATTCCCAGGGATTGGGATGGATGCAAGCAAGAGCAAGGCAGCTCATGTTGCAAGGCGATGGCTGTGGGCTGTGCGTGCAGCAGCGCTCCGGGTTTGTTCCCATTTTGTCTGGCTGTGGGATGCCTGCAGCGAGAGCTGTGCTCCCGTAGTGTATGGTAGCAAAGAATCTCCAGCATCCGGGATGCTGCTCATGATCATGCCCAGCTTCCGTGCTATGGCTGTGGCTTTGTGATGCTTTTGAGTGAGGGCTTTTGGATGCTCCTGGATGCCTCGGCTGGCCCCCGCCAGCTCTCTCCTCTCTCCCGCCGTGTCCATTCGTGGCTCCCAGCTACGAGCTGGCCCTGCAGAGCATCTGCAGCCCCGTCAGCATCAGCATCCAGCAGCGGCAGGAGGAGCTCGCCGTGAGCAGCATCTGCCCGTCCCTCCCCCGGGCTCTCATTGGTCAGAGGCATCTCTGTCCTTCCCCCGGCGTCTCATTGGTCAGCGGCAGCTCTGTCCCTCCCCCGGCGTCTCTTTTCTCAGCGGCAGCTCTGTCCCTCCCCCGGCATCTCATTGGTCAGCGGCAGCTCTGTCCCTCCCCCGGGCTCTCATTGGTCAGCGGCAGCTCTGTCCCTCCCCCGGCGTCTCTTTTCTCAGCGGCAGTTCCGCCCGCTCCCATTGGCTGAGCTGCCGTGCGCGGGAGCGGCCGTTGGGAGCCGGCAGTGTCAGGCGCGGCTCTCGTCAGCGAAGCGCCGCTCCGCCCGCCCGGGCCGCCCCGCAGGAGAGCGCGGCGTCAGCCGGAGCTGTCCGGGCAGCATCGAGCCGGAAGCCGCGGCACAACGGGAGCGAGTGCTGAGGACAGCTCCGCCGGAGGTGTGCGGGAGAACGGGAGCGGGAGAGGGAGAGGGGCCCTGCGCGGCCCCCCAAGCACACTGCCCTCCCCTCCCCCGTGGAACTCCCTTGGGGTTGCGCTGTGGGATTGGGATGAGGGCTGGGGGATGTGGCTGGGAGATGGGTGGTGGGATTGGGACTGATGGAGGCCTCGGGTCCCCCAGCACCACAGTGCTGCTGCCAGCATCTGAACCATGCCCCCCCCCACCTCCAACCCCTCCAGCGCTGCTCCCAGTGCTTCCAGACCCATTGCAGCCCCCCAGAAGCGGGGCTAAGGCGGGCCTGTGGCTACTGGGGGCTGTGGGGAGGCTATAGGGGGATATGGGGCTGCTGTAAGGGGGCTGTGCAGGGACTGTTAAGGCGTATGGGTCTGTAAGGAGCTGAGGGGGACTCTAGGGGGGATCTGGGGCTGTGGTGAGCCATCGGAGGATTTGGGGCTATAGGTGGCTGTGGGGATGTTCTGGGTGGGGGGGTATATAGTCAGGCTGCCCAGGGAGGTTGTGGATTGTCCTTCTCTGGAGATACTCCAAACCCAGCTGGATGCCTACAGTACAGCCTGCTGTATGGAGCCTATTTTGCAGGGGGAAAGGATGGACTCAGTGATCTCTAGAGGTCCATTCCAGCCCCTACAGTTCTGTGATTGTGTGACTGTAATCGTTGCTTCTTGCAGCAGTAGAGTGTTTCAGAAGAGGGAAAAAGATGGTGGCCCTGAACTGGCTTTCTGTGGATGGTAAAGCTGTGCTGAGAACTGGGCTGACTACTGCAGCTGAAAATGCGTGCCGAGTGTGCAGACGCAGAGGAATAACGTTTCCCTGTAGGTTGAGCTTGTGTAAGGTAGGTGTCCTTGCTGGGTGATCTTCTGCTTTAAATCATCAAGTAGTAATTTTAAAAGTAAGGTTGCCAGTTCCTTTTTTCCCCAAGTGATTTTTTAGCCAGGAGAGATTGGAGGTGCTGTTTGGTGATGGAAGACGGAGAGAGGAAAAGCAAGTAAAAGGCATGCTGTGCATAGCCACCACATACCATGGGCACCGTTGTCGTCCTGCACAAAGGAGGAGCAGCTCAGCATGCTTGGCCTGGGCCGTGGGAGGGAGCATACAGACATCTGGACCAACCGGCAACGAGTTAGTTCTGCAGGTTGGTTGTTCCCTTGCTGCTGGGCTGGGGCGTTTGAAGAATGATGCACGTGCTGATGCCCAGCCAGTCTTTGGGGCTGAGTCTGCGTAGCAGACTGCAGAGCACTGCTTGGTCCATTTGAGTGTATGGAACAAGTGTGACATTCTTTGTGCTGGAGTCGTGTGGAAGGAGTCCTATGTGTTTGCGACCTGACTTGAAGCCAGTGGGCATCACGGAGGAGTAGGGGAAGGGGATGAGGGGAGGCAAGTTGGGGTAAGAGGATGAGGCGTAGGAACGGGAACCTGTTTGGCCGATCTGAAGTGCTGCCGTTCTCTATTTGGTTTAGGAATCTCTGTGTGCCTTTTAAGGAAGAACAATCTCATTGTTCATCTTGTGAGCAAATTCATTCAGGCCTGTTAGTTGGTGTTGTTCTCTCCATAGAGCTGCAAGTGAAATGGATACTTCTGGTGTGATGTGCGGCCCCCTCCCGCCTTCTCAGATCAACCACGTTGGCAAGGCCTGGCTCTTGGTTGGTGAGCTGTGCCCAAGGTGAGGGAGGTGTCTCTTCTGGGCTTGACATGCGGCAATCAGACCGTATAGCTGCTAAGGATTTAGAGCAGGCATGTGTTTCTTGGTGATGCGCGTACTCCCTGGTGCAAGGGGGATCGCTCCACCTAACTTGCACACTGTCAGGAGAAATGGTGCTATAGATGTAGGTAGGTCGAACTAATAGCTAATCAGTAGTTGACAGGAATTCGGAGACATATTCATTCCATTCTTGAGAGCCCATTAGCATGCAGTCCCTTCCCCCCTTGCGTGTGCGTAGAAGGTCGTGATGATGAAGGCTTGTAGTTTTCCTCGCGAAGGTTCATAGTCTTCCTCACTGCACACTTGTGACCCCGAAGGTGGGGCATCCCCCGAACCGGTTTCAGCTTGCCCTGTAGACATCTAATCAGCTCCCTGCCCCGTGTTTTCGAGCTGCTCTCCAGTCCTTATCTCGATGGCCTTCATCCTCCCTGTTATTCCAGACCTAGTGTCTGTGAAAGTGCTTGCAATCCCTTGTTTTCTAGCACTCTCTACCTAAACTCCCTTTGTTTGCCTCTTATTGCTACTTTGTGCAGCTACTTTCCCTTTTCTTGCTGTGAGGCCCTTCTCTCTCTAACTGCAGGCTCCTGTTCTCACTCTTCAGTTCCCCCCTTTTCTATAGTCTAGCAGGGCTTCTACCTGCTAGATCATTTTTATTCTGTTCTACGTGTCCCCCAGTTTTTTGTCTCGAACTGGGGCTCTCCTATTCAATGGCAAATCACCTTAGGCTTCCTTTGGCCAAACCAGGCAGAAGAGGCATCCTTCACATCCAGAAGGCAAACTCCACCTACTCATTCCCTAACTTAGTTACTCAAGTGTATGGATCATATGGATTCATCGGCAAGATTGGAGTATTGTATTTGGATTCACATTCAATTAGTAATCCGAAATCCAAAACTTATCTATCGTTTCTTTTCTCCTTCTCCAGTTGCATATCCTCCAAGGGATATGAGGCTTTACCCTTAGTGGGCTAGCCGTAGCTCTTGCTTTAAACTTAGGGCTGCATTTTGGCTCTACCAGGCATCCCCGATAGCCACACAGCTAAGCATACCTTAGTGAAGATTTCTGTAACTTCTTTAGGGAAGTTTCTGTTGCTCTTCCCTTGCGTCCGACTTGCAGGTCCCCTTCCCCAGGCATCCTGTGAGGCCCTTCTCAGAGTCTCTAACTGCAGGGTCCCGTTCTCACTCTTCAGGCTTTGAGACATGCCTTCCAGTTGCACGTTGTGTTCTTTGTGTTGTGTTGACTTCTTGAGCTCCAGCCCTAAGGGAGGATCCGAGCGGTAGCGCAGAAGGAACGGTTTAGAGTGGAAGTGCACTGCAAATGGCCGGAGGCAGCAGGAGCAGGGAAGTGATCATCGCCACTGTACTGTACTCAGCACTGGTGAGTCCTCTCCTTGAGTAGTGTGTTCAGTTCTGGGCCCCTGACTAGAAGGGGGACCCTGAAAGCCTGCAGTGTGTCCAGAGAAGCGCAATGAAGCTGTGAGGGGTGTAGAGCACAAGTGTGATGGGGAGCGGCTGAGGGAAGTGGGATTCCTTAGTGTGGAGAAGAGGAGGCACAGGGAAGACCTTCTCCCTCTGTCCAGTTACGTGACGAGAGGTTGTGTTGAGGTGGGGGTGGTCCTCTTCTCCCGTGGAACTAGTGCTAGGACTAGAGGGAATGGCCTCAGGTTGCATGAGGGGAGATTGAGGTTGGATGTGAAGAAGAACTTCTCCCAGTGGGTAGTCAGCCGCTGGAGGGGGCTGCCCAGTGAGGTGATAGAGTTCCTGTCCCTGCGGGTGTTCAAGGGACATTAGATGTTGCACTGAGGGATGTGGCTTAGTGGGAAGGAAATATTGGTGGTAGGTGGGTGTTTGGACTGGATGATCTCAGAGGTCTTTTCCTACCTTGCTGATGCTGTGACTGTAGGAAAGGCATCTGCTGGGTGAGTGCTTTGCTGGGTGAGCATCACCCTGCTGGAAAGCAGGCAGCTGTGGTCTTTGCAGACAGCCAGATCCACGGGGATTGGAAGCCTTTGGAACTGGAACCTTGTCTTTCCCGTCTCATGCCCAACAACTCATGCTGTTTGAAAGCAGCACCTTAGAGGCAACCTTGATTTCTCCAGCCTTCTCCGAGCTTTCCTAGAATCCTAGAATCGCTAAGGTTGGAAAAGACCCACAGGATCATCCAGTCCAACCGTTCGCCCTTCACCAATGGTTCCCCCTAAACCATGTCCCTCAACACAACATCCAAACGCTCGTTGAACACCACCAGGTTTGATGACTCCACCACCTCTCTGGAATGGCAGCCCATTCCAGTGCCGGGCCACCCTTTCAGACAAGTAGAATTTCCTAACATCCAGCCTGAATCTTCCCTGGCGCAGCTTGAGGCCATTCCCTCTAGTCCTATCACTAGTCACCCGAGAGAAGAGGCTGGCCCCCAGCTCACTACAGCCTCCCTTCAGGTAGTTATGGAGAGCAATAAGGTCTCTCCTGAGCCTCCTCTTCTCCAGACTGAGCAATCCCAGCTCCTTCAGCCACTCCGCATAAGGCCTGTGCTCCAGAGCCCTCACCAGCTTTGTTGCCCTCCTCTGGACACGTTCCAGGGCCTCGATGTCTTTCTTACAGTGAGGGGCCCAAAACTGGGCACAGTACTCGAGGTGCGGCCTCACCAGTGCTGAGTACAGGGGGACAATTACTTCCCTATTCCTGCTGGCCACACAATTTCTGATACAAGCCCGGATGCCATTGGCCTTCTTGGCCGCCTGGGCACACTGCTGGCAGTGTTCAGTCTAGTGTCAATCAACCCCCCAGGTCCATTTCCTCTCCACAGTCTTCCAGCCCCTCTGCCCCAAGCCTGTAGCGGTGCCTGGGGTTCTTGTGGCCAAAGTGCACTCTTTGTGCCACGAGAGCTCTCCCGCTTCTCCCTGTGATGTGAGACTGTATGGAAGGCCCTGCGGATGTCTGGGTAGGTGATGGCAGTTGCTCTTCCTTTCCCCAGTTTCCCCCAGTACTGGACATAGTGGGGAATGGGAGTGGGGGACATCCCAGCAGTGGGTTCCTACCTCAGCCAAACTGAAGGGCTGTTCTGATCCGTGTATTTGAAGTGGAGTGAATCTGATGCCAATGAGAGAAATGAGGGGCCTGTGGAAAAAAAGGAGTGTGCTGCATTTTGTGGTGCAAGATGTTCTGGGAACTGCTGCTAACAATGCCCGGAGGCTTCCTTTTTGATGGGGAGAGGCTTAGCAAGGACTTCTTATATGAAAAGTTTTTGTCATCCATTTCCTTTTCATTGACCTTTCATACTACTGCTTGAGAAATTAATGTTTCTTGCTGTAGAGAATACGCATGCACCCTGCATTTGTATCTGCACAAAGAATCTTCTAAGCATCTCTGTACGTGTTTCTTTTTGGCACTCAGATGGAGCTGTGTGGAAGACAGACTTGAATGTCACGCTGACAGCAGCAGTAGAGAGGCAAATTTCATAGGGTTGCATGCTTTTTATTTTTTTCCTTTTGTTTCAGTGATAACCATGGAAGCACGGAAGCGTTACCCAGACAGAGTGAGCATTTGTCACCTGGGCTTTCTACCAATGACATAGGCAGTGGAAGTCAGCATTGCAAGCATCCGTGAGAGCCCTGCAAAAGACTGGTGAGAGTTACCCTGGTGGCCTCCTTTGGAAATCTCAGGTCTCTGTAAGCTCTCAAGCTGCGTCGTAAGACCTCCCATGGTGCTGACTCAGCTCTCCCTGTCTTTGGTGCAGGAGAGCTGGTCTTGAACTCCTTCCTGTTTCCTGCCTATCATCTGCTCCCTGCTTTGCCCATGGCCCAAGGAGCCTTTTATTCCTCGCCCCCAGATTTGCACGTGTGGATAAGAGCATTGCTTATGTACATTTCTTTTCAGCCCGTGGTGTCAGGCTGAGCGACAGCTCCCAGCTGAGCTTGTGGTGAGCGAGACACGGAGTAGCTGGAGATGGAGTTCTCTGTGTCACTAAAGCATGAGCTTGATGGCTGCCGTGAGCCAAAGCAAGAGAGTCTGTGTGTTTGATTTCTGTGTTGGGCTGAGCGGGTAGAGCAGGGCAAGGGGGCTGATTTGGACGTGCTGCTTTCCCAATACGGTGCTGTTGGCGTGGCAGTGCTTCTGGCGTTGCAAATTGTGTCAGATGTCAATGAATTCCTTGGAATCTGTTGAGTTGACTTGTGCAGGTTTCATTCTCCTGCTGAACCCTTCCTGGCCGCTTGTGTGCATAGCCATGGCCTTTGCTTCTTTCTTGCCTTTTTTTCTTGGTTGCGTTTGGCACTGTGCAAGCCGTGAATTGCCAGGGAAAAGCTGGAAGTGCTCTGGAGTTGTGGGGGACAAAGTGCCAAGAAGCAGCGTGCAACTTCAAAGCTTTTGAGTGAGGGATGCCTCGGCTGGCCCCCGACAGCTCTCTCCTCTCTCCCGCCGTGTCCATTCCTGGCTCCCAGCTACGAGCTGGCCCTGCAGAGCATCTCCAGCCCTGTCAGCATCACCATCCAGCAGCGGCAGGAGGAGCTCCCCCTGACCAACTCCAGGCAGTAGTGCTCAGTCTGCAGGTTAGCTGCCATTTACCTGTAGGTGGCTGTTGGAGAAGAAGACTCAAACAGCATAGCGTTTTCCTCATCTGCAGCATGCAAATGCTACAAAAGCAGAAACAACCCAGGAAGCTGTGGGTTTGGGAGTCTGCATGGACATGCACTGAGTGTGTTGATGGTGCTCTGCCTTCCTTTATTTCCTTCTCCTTGCTTGTCCATATGCTGCTCAGGATTGGAAAGCTGCATGTCCCATAATTCCCCAGAACCCAACTTAGGTGAGTGGTTGCCTGAACAGGTAAGGACCATGTACATATACTAATCTTTCCCATTGCACAGTGTGGCAGTGCTGCCAGACTTTGTTATGGCTCTTTAGGGCACCTTGCAGGCTGTGTGACATTTTCCTCTCACCTTTCCCTTTCTTTCCCCGAGGTTTTGCCTTGCTTTGCCCTTTTATTCCTGCTACCTTCCTCTGTGTTGCTCAGGTGTTGCCGTTCCTTTGTGAATATCAAATCCTGAAGCACTGCTGCTCCACAAGAGAGCCGTCCTGTCAGGTTGCATTGCTTCACTTGTGAAGGCCCAGGGCCTTTTTCTGGGGCCCTCGAGCATAGAAGCGAATGGCAGCGGGAGGCCTGAGTGGCTGGGATGTAGCCTAAATTTTAATCTTGACTGCGATGGTGACCTAAAGGCCTGCAAGTGAAGAATGATCCTGGGATGGAACAAAGTATCCTGACAGTTTTGAGACAGCTTGTAGTTGTGGCTGTAGCCACAGGTGTTTTGTTTCGTAGAGGGAGCTCATGTGGGTTGTAGGTCTTGTTCTTGCGAAGACTTGTTCTGCAACAGGTGTTCCACTTGGGCTCCGTAGCACGTGCTGGCCATGCGGGTACAGCATGCAATGGAACAAACCCTGCAGGCCCTGGGGAGAGGCAAAGCAGGAGAGTGGCTGCCCCACGGTGGGGATGAAAGGCAGAGTGCCCTTTGAAGCAGGGGATGCCCTGCTGGCTCTGCCGATCGCATCCACTGCTGGCACGTTCCTTCTTCCTCCTTTCTGGCAGTTTGCTGTCGAGCAGATTGAGGTGGAAGTCAAAGACTCAAATCCAATGTTGCGAAGCCACTGCGGATGCCAAATCCCTGCACGGGAGACCTGGCCGTGTGCAGGAGTTACTGCAGGATGAGGAGCTGCTATTGGTCTTCAAGCAGGTAGGAGTTTGTTATCCATGCATAATACTGTATGTATTTGTTGTTGGTGTTGTTTTAAAATCAGTGCCAGTATGCAGTCTGATCTGATGTGTTTGAAAAGTGTGGTGTAAGGATTGTCAGCTGAGAACAGCAGCAGAACATGGGGCTGTTGCAGGGGGAAGGCGTGGGGAAGGAAGCGGGGAAAGGAAAGGGAAAGCCTGGAAAAGGAATGGGGAAGGCACGGGGTGAAGGAAGGGGGCAAGACATGGGGGAATGAAGGGGAAAGGACAGAATACCTGTAGAGCAGCCTAAAAAGCAGTAACAAGCTCTGGGAGGACCGTAGAGTGCCAGATTCTGTGCTGGGTGTTTATTTGTGTGTATACGTTGTCACTGTTGTGCCTGGCTGCACTGCTCCAGCCCAGAGCCCGCTGCCTGCAGCTGCATCTTTGCTTCCTTCCCTCCTGCCCGGAGCCCCACGGGTGCTCCCACAACTCCCTTCCCACCCCCAAAACGGCAGAGGAGACACCTGGCAGTGGGATGGAGGAATCCCAGCAGCCCGTTTTCCTTCTGCCTGCAGCTCTCTCCTCCTCTGCCACACAGGGCTCCAGACTGTCCAATGGGAAAGACGTGGGGGAAAGGGAGTGCTGGCAGGAGCGACTGCTGCGGCTGACTGGGGAGGGTCTGCATCCCACGTGCCCTCCTGTGCTCTCTCTCCAGCTGCAGGAGGGCCAGAGAAGGGCAGATGAAAAGCTGCAGCTGAGCCTGATGGACCTGCACAGCTCTCGGGCTGTCTTCCAGAGGTAGCTGTGATTTACATTAGGTAGCTGTGAAATACATTAAAGCACGAAGAAGACAGAGGCTGAGTGAACACCAATATGGCGCTCTGCTTTCTGCCAACGTGCTTTAATTTTGTTGTCGTTAAATGTACTGGGCAGTTACATTTTGGTACGTGAATATTTAAAAACAGTGCAACAGATGCTGGCAAAAAGTAATTTTTTTAAACTTCTTTATTATTATTATCATTATTTTCTTTTTGTATAGCTCTTAGCACGCCCTCGATCCCGTCCATGTTCTTTCCGCGGTCTCTGCCGCCACCTCGTGGCTAATGCGCGGAACTGCCGCTGTCCGCCGCTCAGTCCTGCAGGCGGCACAACGCGTGCGCGTAGGAATGCGGAAGTGGCTTCGTAACCGCTCTGTGCAGCTCATCCGCCGCTCTCTATTGTGATTAGTCCTCCAGGTCACAGCGAGCATGCGCCCGACAACTCCAAACCGGCAACTGTTGCTCCTAAGCGCTACGCGTGCGGGCGAGCTGCCGGTTCTCGGACCGCCGGCTCAGCGATCTCCTCCTTCTAAACCAGGATGCCCCTCATCTGTTTTCACTAGATGTGAAGGACAGGTGGGGTCAGGCATCTGCAGCTACCGAGATAGCCATCCCCATCACCTCTCAGTGCTCACGCAGCCAGAAGCAGCTGTACTGATCAGTTCAGACATCGTGCAGCTGAAACACAAACATCTGCCGTTCACTTGTGTGAACCTCTGTGTATGTATACTCTTTTGTACAGACTGCTGCTGGCCTGCTTGTGTTCAAAGAATTTCCACTGAAGTGGACTAAATATTTCTGTAGAATTGTATGCTTTTTTTTTTTTTTTTTGGCCTTGATCACCTGAAAGAAATGGATGAAATGATGTGGGGAGTTCAAGTACAATCAAATGTGAAAGATTATCAAGAGTGGGAGACCTATTTGGAAAGTAACAAGAAGGGGAGGGAGAACGTGTCTGGTATTAATAGCTTGGTGATGTTAAGTTGGTATAAATTAAGTGGGACGCACTGATGTATGCTGTATTCCTACCCACATCGACTTGGGTAGAATCTGTTCAGTGTAACGTCGCTACACTTGCCATATTATGCTCTTTAGGAGCGTGCTGTGTAGAGGAATATGGGTAAAATGTCAATGGTGGTACTTTCAGAACTACCACTACGTCAGTGACCTTTGATGTTTTCCAAAGCATGAATCTTGTCCACACACAGTGCTTCTGTAAACGTTGGTATGGGTAAGTCTTGCAGTTCTTCTTTGCTCCAGTGCAGGTGCTGCTATTAGCAAGGATTTTGTGCTTTGTTTTAAGGGGAAAATGTTCAGGAATGTGTTAACTGTTGACTTGTCATGGTTTTAATTGTCTGAGTGTGTTCTTTTTTAGGATGGCATCACTGCAGGATGTGCCCCGTGCCCACCAGAGGGAGTATGAGAAACACGTGGAGAGCGCTGACAGTTCAAAGGTAACCGCCCAGGAATGAGAGAAGCCTTCAGATGCTGCTTTGAATTACACATTCTACAGGGGCATGAAAAGATACATAGAGAACTTATATAGAGAACAACTGTTGTGTTGCTGGTTGTATTTGATGGAAATGCTGTGTTTTCTTATGCTGCAGTATGTCAGTAGGGGCAGCCGGTTTTGTGTCTTGTGTGCACTGAAGCCAGCTGACGCTGATACAGATGAACAGCCCAAGCAGAAAATGCTTCTGGCTTCTACTTCTCTGTAGAACTGAAGAAACAGTAGGGGTAATTTGGGACATACATACAAGGGGACACAAATAACAGGAGACGGTAGGGAGCTGACTGTTGAAATCTAAATGCAATAATGTGTAAAGTTTGGAAGCTGGAACTTAACATGCAGGCTCAGTTTGCCTTTTCCATTGTTGGGAACAGAGTGTGGTAGGCACTGTCCGTTTCCATCCAGGACTGGGAAGCGGTGAGCTGGTATTCCATCACTTGTTACAAGGTGTAAAGCAAACGAAGGTGATGTGGAGCCTTTGTTTGGGACGCAGGCACTGTAGAACAGGAGGACAAGGAAGGATTGACTGATAACTGGCAACAGCTTGAGAAGAGTGAGCTCGGGGATGTAGCCCTTTCTGGTTCTAACTGGTGTGCAGGTGGGGTGGGTGCAAAGCATGCAGACTCTGAGTGTGTGTGCACTCTGGGAAGCACAGCTGGAAGCATTACTAAGAAGGGGAGAGAGGAAAGGTTGAATCTGGGGTCCCTCCCTGTGCTCACTCAGGTGCTCACCTCCCGGTTCAGGCTGTGACCTGGCAATCCCCCTGCACGAGGGAGCAGCCACAGCTGTCCTACAGTTCACTGATAATACTGACTGTGCTTTACACTGGACACTGTGAATTTTTCATCAGGAGGTTTTATTTACTTTGGTTAGTCTCCAAATGAAGAGCAGAAGCAGAATCAGTGTTCTGCATTCACTTCTTTGTCTTGTTCCTGTCTTCTGGTAGCTGGGAATGGCAAACCAAGTAATGCTGGATTGGAGAGTGATGAAAAGATGAAGCTTCTGAAAATGTGTGAGCATCGAAGGTACGTATCATTACATCTAACTGTAGTAAGTGTGTATCTGCTTCCTGTTACTTACACAGGGATGAAGGTAAATCCTTGCAGTTACTAAGCGAGATGATACACACACGTGCAAAAATGCCTTTCCTTTCCAAAGCTCAAGGTGCATGGAAACCATCTATTTGTTAATGGGGGGTTTTCTTTGTGCTGATTGGAATCTGAATGTTAATAGGTACTATTAATTTAACATAAGTTGAAGTGAGGCTGTTCACGAAACTGAAAGTAGATATTTCCCTGCTGTTGGAATAAATGATATTGTGATTATATATAGGAATACATTGTTGTGATTATTGCACAGATGACAAAAATAGGCAGGTGGTATTGTTGCTGGTGGGGTGGCAGTGGGTACATCAGAACATCTAACCTACCCTCTGTTATCAGCGTAGGCCAGGTGCTACATTTTGAACGTCGGGGTCTGCTGCTGACCTTAAGTTACTGGGAGCTCTGAAACCGTTCCAGTTGCATTGGTGCCTTGACTCAGCACTGTTCAGACACAGGTAAGGACTTAAGAGTTTTAATGGTTGGAAAACGATGTAATAAAACTTTGCTTGAAGCAAACTGTTAACCTTTAACGTTAAGTAATGTCAATAATTACATACAAGAGGTACGCTATGCAAATGATAGGTATAAACATAATTTTCTTGTTCATTTTGCATGCTCTTATGGTATGTGGTGCCAGGACTAACGTTTTTTAGCCCCAGTGAGACTTGGATGCAGTCTCAGTTTCTATGCAAGTTGTTGCATAAGCTACATAGGACTGAGATGATGGACTGTTGAGAGCGCAGTAGTTTCTTACAGACTACCTCTGGCAGGGATAGTATGGAGTACCATGTTAGATGTTTGGTGTTTCAGGTGGGGGGAGTTCCTAGTATGAATGTGGTGAAGTGAAGGTCGTTAGAGATGCTTTTAATGTCCTTTGGCAGCTCACAAAGTACCTTACTGTTACAGTCTGTGTCTCTAGGGTTGCATACTTACTTCTGCTTCCTCACCGTGTTTCCTTAGGCTATTGCTCTCACCGGGTGTTCTTAGTATATCACTGAGCTTTCTTTTACGTACGTACGTGGTGAATAACTCACCTGAGTTCATTACAGAATGCAGGACTTGCAGGCGGCAGCTGAGAGAGCGTTCACAAACAGCTGGTCACCACGAAGGCATGTCGAGTGATGAAGAACTGGCTCTGACAGAGGTGACTGAATTCCAGAAGAGCAAAGGTTGGTCAGGATATGAGAGCAAAATTCCTCCCGTATTGAGAAGGATTTTCAAGGGAGAGTGAAGAAATACTCCTTTTGAATGGTATATCGTTTATTTTCTACAGCATAGAATTAATGCATTTAAACAATTCTGACCAATGCCTCAGGAAGAATAGATAAGACTGTAGGCTTCTTTAGTTTAATTAGTCTTTTGTCCAAAGTTGGAATGTATTTCAAATTGAGATTTGAACTGCCTTAGTGAGCAGGTCACGAGGAGCTGGGAGAGGCACGATGCGTATTTGCTGAATAACAGAAGAAGGATTTTCGTGTCTGAGCTTTTAAGAGACATACAAAATAGGAAAAGTAATGGGTATTTAAATCTGTGCAGTTGTTCAAAACCGCAGAAGTCTTTTTGTGGTCTTCTGTATCTTTTTTTTTTCCTGAAAAAGGCTTTACCAGAGTGCAGGACGGGGGCATGCTGCTTGCATGGAAGACTTCTGTACAGGAGCTTTGCCGTGGGTTATAGAGGCATTCCAGAGCTTGAGATAAGTGTTGTTAACTAGAAGGAGGGCATCTTTTCCTCTTGTCAGGTTGCTTGCATATGAATCACTTGCATCTTTATTAATGTGGAGCTGTTTGGTGACATTTTGACAACCCTACCCTCTGAAATATAGCTTTACATTCAGTTTTAGCTTGCTGCTTTGGTCCATTCCGTGATTAGAATCCATGTAGAACTGTTAAATGAGAATCTTTTGGTATCATTAGGTATATTTCTGCATGGAGCTTTTTCTCTCAATCCTGACAGTTGAACAACGAATGGGAATGATCTTTCAGCAGAATTCTACAGACCTGAAAGAGATGCCCTGGTTCAGAGCTGTAGAAGGATTCAGCGATGCCAAAAAGTTGTCTGAATCAAAAAGAGATGATGATCCTGATGAAGAAGTTTTGCCTAGAGTGATTGAAAAAACTATCCTGCCAAAAATTACAGGTATATTAAGGTTGTCTTGAGGACGTTCACTGCAGCTAGGTAATCAAACCTTAAATAAGTGGTAATGTAAAATTATGTTGATAGTTACAATTACTTGTTAAGGTTACTGCAAATGAAAGGTTTAGCTTTTTGAATGTTTGCTTCCTTGAAACTAGAGCAGATAGCCACTTGGATATCATGAATGAAATAATTCCTGTTTTTCAGCATTTGCCAAGAATGTGTGGGATCCTTTATCGACTTCACAGACTGAGAACCTTACACAGCTGTGCCATAACAGCTTGTTTTTGTTGAAAAACAAGTCCTGTCCAGAAGGGAATGCAGTCAGGCAAAACAGGTCAAGGCTGTTGTGGTAATGGCGAAGGAAGTTCTTGATGCAGTGTATGCATTCACTGTAAATATTCACTGTAACATACACTTAGCCCAGTTCTGGTTTTATTCTCATGCAAATCTGGGAGTTTATCCAGCATAAAGTAGGTGAAACTAAGTTGATGTTTAGGCCCTTAGTATGAAAAGAAATAATAACAAACGTTTATGCAGTCGCCACACTTGGCTTCAGGAAGAAGCTTTAGATAAGATTCTGTTTGTATAGTAGCTGTGGTGTTTTGTTGTGGTTTTTTTAATAGAACCTCATAGCTGGTAAATACATTAATCTCGTTATCCAAGAGGATTTTGTTTAAAAAAGAAAGAAAGAAAAAAAAAAAGATGGTTAAAGCTGATACTTGCTCACAGGTCTTCAATGCAGCCGTGATCTTAGTGTCTATTATATACAGTGGCACCTGCATTCAACTGAATTAGCATTTTGCTTTTCCACATGAACAAATGTGCCTTCTACTGTTTCATTGTAGGAATAGTTACCAAACATTGATGTTTATGAACTCATTCCGACAAGAGTAACTACGCAGTCAACTTGGTGCTTTTTTTGCTCCTGTAACCAAAAGCTTTCATAAATGGAAAGTTCTTAGTTTATGAGGCACAGCCCAGAGTCTGGTTTTGTGATCTTAACTTGGAGTATCTGAGGGCTTGTGTTATTTGTGGTGGTCTGCTCCCCCTTCTACTCCCGACTCCTCCTTTCTTTCCTGAAATAGTTGATATTGCTGATGCTTATTGCTGGACACTCTTAGAGAGGGGATAACTGGAAAGAGTCTGGTAGGTGTGGGGTTAAGACACAGCTGGGAGAAGAGTGTTGCTAAGCCTGATGCAGCATGTTTGTCTGGTTACAAGCAGTGCTGTTTTGCTGAGAATCCATTAAACACATACTCGAGTGTTTCCAACCGCTAATTCCATTGGGTATTGCAAGGAGTTTCAGTTAACAGCTGTTTCCTCATATGAAACAACTGCATAATTCTAATTCATCAGTGTTTAAGAGATGAATTGTCTGTTTGTCTTACTTTCAGGTCAAACAAAATCCTTATTTCCTCTTCCTCTTTTTCTGTCCAGCACTGTGGAAGACAAATCATCTCCATGTTCAAAATTCCAAGGCAGACGGTTTTGGTCAGCTGTTGAGGTAAAGAAAAAATACCAATCTTGTCTGTGAAAAGCATTTTAGTTAAAAGGAGATTGTAGTCTTTGAGGAAATGTATCCTCAGTCGAATCTGATTCCTGAGAGCTTAATGCATTTTAATAGGAAGGTTAGCTGTTTTCGTCAGTGAGCTATTTATGCTCACCCACCTCTGATACGTAGTCAAGAGACTTTAATTTCATCATCTGTTCCTGCTAACCTTCCATGAGATCAGTCATTGGCACTCTGTGGATAGGTCTGTTTCCTCAGTATGTGCATACAGTGCCCATGTTGCTCTTGTAGAATAGAATCCCTGCATGTGCGTATAAGCATATTAGTATAGCTTTATTCAGTCTACAGTGCTGAGTTATGTCTGATTAAGTGCTGAATATCTGAATGCCTGTGATTCAATTCCCTCTTAGATCCGTTTCCTCTATGAGTGTATTTGGATTCGTACTAAAGATGAGGTTTAGATGCAGGAAAACACATTAACATCCCAGTTCCCCTGCTGTGTGTGCTAACAAGGCCGTGGTGACAGCTCTGCATAGGCTTCCTGCTGCCATGTTGCACATTCCTGTAGAGAAATCAGGGAATTTGGGAATGTTGAGGACTTGCCATATTCACTCCTGGGGCAAGCTGTTGTGTAAGGGTTTGTCATGGACAGATGCAGAGAAGACAAGAGGGAGCTTAGTACTGATACCTGGCAGACACGAAACAGGCATAAGATTCTGGTATCACCTTCTGAGATTGTGTATTGCCTGACTTAAATGTCCTGTCAAATACATGCAAGTTTCTAAAAGCGAGACCAGTGGTCTTTCACTGCAGATTGAAGTTTTCTCCTTTCAGTTTGTTTTCCATCCTCACTGTCAGGGTTCTCTTTAGAAGTGGTGATGTGCAGAACAGTTGAAAATGTGTTTGTGTTGGGGATCTTCTGATAGTTTGCCACTCTTTTTTCTGGAGTGAAGTCATGAATTCGTTTACCCCAGAGTAAGTAGTACTGCGGGTCATGCATTAAACTCTTTGGATCTGTTCAGCAGCTTATTAGTGTGACTTATCTGTGCTTGAGACTGCCGTTGTGCAGCCCCTATTGGTGCTGTCTTTCAAAGCAGGTGATCATCTGCAGGCTGCCTATCGGGAATGTCCTCTAAACCATGCCCAGAAATTGTATGGGAGAGTACTCGCAAAGGGCTGGGCGAGAAGAGGACAGGAACTATTTTAATGAGGAAGTACAGTTGATGAGGTTTTGATGTTTGTGCCATCATACAGTCTAACTTTCCTAGCAGCTCATGCAGTCAAAAGGAAGTGTCCTGCCAAACACTCCAGAGAAGTATGCAGTAGTCGTGGGCTTTGCGACTGCTTTCTGACTGGTGACTGCTAAGATCACGTACTGTGTCTGTGTGGGTGAACTACCTTGAGGTTAACAGTTACCTTGACATTAACCATTCTGTGTTGAGGGGGAGACCAGCCATGTTCTTACGCTGGGCTTAAGTCTTCTTAAATAGTCATTTCTACAGTGATAACAGGTAACTGAAGACAACTCTTGCTAACGAATAATACTGAGGTCAAGTACAAAAGAATCTTTTTGCTGCTATGGATCAAGGCTATCAACCTTACCTGTGTTGTGAGGCTGGTGGCGTTTAATCTTATGTAGCGTATGTTAGCAAATTGTTAACCAATTGGAAGGGTAACATGCTCTTTATTTCCTTGGGAGGTGTTGTGTGTATGTATGAGGGTACAGCTCATAGGCACATGTAGAATTAATCTACTTCAAAATACTATTTATGATCTGTAGTTTTTTAGTGACTAATTGGCAGTAAGCTTGGAGAGAATAAATCCTGTTTTTTGAGTACTGAGATTGGATGGACATGGTATCTTTTAAGTTTAAAAAGGAGGTTCTAATGCACCCTCAGCCATCAGATATGCATGTTCTGTTTCTCCATTACTGCAGCTGCTCTCCAAGGTTCTCCTTGGGGATGGGACTGTATAGGAAGACACAGTCCGTGGTGTGGGACTGAGCAAGCTGCTGAATCGTTACCTTCTTCTGAACCTCTTCAACACACCACCAGGGCCAGAAAACATAGAGAAGCGTAAAGAGGTGAAAGGTCTTATTTCCATGGGGACAGATGTAGTCTGAAGTGTAATTATTTAACATTTGAAGTTGTTTTTTTGTTTGTTTGTTTGTTTTTTAATGACCTTGGTGTATAAATGAATTTCAAAGCAAGCATTGGTTCCTAGGCTTTAGGAATAACTGCTTAAAATGACGGTTTTGTTATTTTTTGAAGAGTAAACACTGCCAATAATAACTGAACTAGCCAAAAGGAGAAGTCTGTCAGAAGTGGTGTGACTTAGTTTTATTGAAAGCCTTTTTTTTTTCTTTCTATTTTTTCTTTCAGAATGCTCTCTGGGTGAACAGGTGGTTGCATGCTTCCCAGAAAGGTGGTTCCAAAATCATGGAAGTGGGTCAACTCTCCTCGAGTTAGTGAACTTCTGCCAGCATTTGGTTCAGTGAGCACGTATGCTTCACAGGAATAACCACAGGTAACAAACAACATGTTCTTTGGGATGCAGCACTTCCTCATATTCTTCATGTTAGTATTTCTTTTAGGGACGTGGTTCAGTGGGCATGGTGGTGATGGGTTGACAGTTGGACTAGATGATCTTTGTGTTTTTTTCCAACCTTAATGATTCTATGATTCTTAAATTCCTCAAGCCTCATCCATTTAACACTTTCAGTGATGTACTTCCAACATCTACGTACAACTAAAGATGCAATCCATAATGTAAAATGGATCGTTTTTGCAGTACTAGTTCAGGCTAGTTTGAGGCTCTAGATGTTGGGTGCAGTTAGTGGTCAGTGTAGCTCAAGGCACGTTTTAGCTTTATTGATTTTGAAGTCAGGTGTGAATGTGTTGCTATGTCAACTTGTTTTTGTAATAGTGATGAAACTGAAGAAGTTGTTCTCCTGTTGGTGAGAGTCAAGGCTCTGCGTATTGCTGAAGAGCTCACTGAAGAGTGCAAACGGGAACATCTTAAATCTGTGATAGGGAAATAAAAATTTCTTTGAAGCAGCAGTTCTTTTACTGAAACAAGCCTGATGCTCATTCTAAAAAAGTGGTTATGTTTAATGATTGGACTGCCTACGGTTGTTTTACTGTGAAATATATATATATTTTTTTTTCCAACTGTCTTCTGATGCCATCTACTCCTAGATAGAATCACAATGGTCAGTGTGAAGTGCAGGTGTTCTGAAATATATGACGAAGCCTCACTGCTTTGTTCTTTTGGGAAGGATGACTGCAGTAAGTGCCTGTAACGTTACCACTGCTGGTGAGCAGACAACTTCACAAGCTGTTTTCAGTACCACACCAAATCACTCTAACCCAGGAGTCACTGAACTCTAACTTATTGTCCACTTAATGAGATAACTCTACGAAACTCACAGTGAGTTCCTCATAGCTTTCTGACCCTGACACAGAAGCAGGAATTCTGTATGCAGTGAGAAGTCTGATCTATGAACATCTACTGATGGTAAACGGCTGTTCAGGAAGGTAAGAAGTTGCACAGGAGAACGTCTTAACTACACTTACTCTTCTCCAGAGTATGATTTGTAGTGGAGCTTTGTACTTGAGATACAGACTGGACTTTGTGCGCAGACTTGGAGCTGTCACCCGCCCTCATTTATCAGACGAGCAGAACAACAACTCCAGTTACCTTCTAGTAATTGGCTCTCTAAGGACATTTACCTTTTGATTCCCTCTAACACCCATTAAACCTCATTTCACCATACCCATGTTGGATTTCTAACATTGTGTAACTTCGTATATGTGCAGTAAATATTACTGCTGCAGAATAAAAGGATGTTTTACTGTAGAAACAGCACTGCGTCACAAATTCTGCTAAGTTTGCAATTGCCTGCTTCTCTAAAATGTTATGTATGGGTCTTCCATTTAACTCTTGGAGGCTTTTATTCCCTATGGTTTTTCTATTGTTTTTTATTACAGAATATGTATTTTTGTAAACTATTTTAATTGTAAATTGCATTCATCAGTGTTATAGACAACAATGACTTTTAAAATAAAAGCAAAACCATTATTTTGAAAAGTAAAGATGTTTTTGTGTTAATGAGACTTGTAACGCTTTCAAGTCTTGAACACGACAGGAATGTTATGTGAAGTATGGAAAAAAACTGTGGCACTGCTGGCGCTTCATTATCTGCAGGATTTAGGAGTTCTGTTGTAAGCATTTGCGCACTTCTACTGTCCTGAGTGCAAAGAAAATACAACTGATGGGTAATCAGCTGAAGCATGTGATCTCCGTGCTTGCTTTTGTCTCCTCTGCTTCCTTATTCATGTGGAAAGTTGCTCCCGAAGAAATTAGTCTTGTGCTGCTATGAAATTGGAATAGTTTCTATCACGCTTTACCTCTGTAGAGGCTTCTTCCAGTGGCTGCAGACGTCACTTGTCATGACTGGTAAGCAGGGGAAGGTGATTTTTACTGGAGCTCAAAGCCCCAACTCAGTTGAGTATCCTTGAGAACCTACCGTGCCACTTTGTGGTGAACCTTGCACCCATTCACACAATCTGACTGGAGTAACAGCTAATCTGGCTTCATTCTTGCAAGCTGGTTTCAAAACGTTGGTATTACTGCTTTGTTGTCAGGTTACTATTGGTGCTTTATCAGATGTCATTTCAAAAGTGCCTTTACAGGACAGCTAAGCAGCACTTACTCTCAGATTGTCCAGCTGGGCTTCTGTACATCTGCTTCCCTGCCATAGCCCCCTTCTGAACATCTTGAATGAAGCATTTTCACAATTGGCCCCTGTCTACTTGGCAAAGGCAGAAGAAACAGTTATTTGGAAGTGACAACACAATAACTGCAAACCCCTTCTATTAGCTGTGATTTAGAAGGGAAGGCAGAAGCAGGGCTGAACACACTGTAACACCGTTTTCAGGAACGGACAGTTTAACATTCAGACAAGAACTGCTGAAATTTCACTGTCTTTTATTTGCATACAAAACTAGAAAACTGACCATTCTTACACTGAACTCAAAGCTGTTACTTGTTCAGCTCCTCATTCACTTCCCTCCATATTTTTTCCTCTATTTTGAAGTATTGTACTCTCGCACCATATTGAATTCCAGCCAGGGCTGCTTCCACTTCTGTGCTTCCTTCATTTTTTTCTCGGGTAGCTCAAATTTTATTCCTTTTATGTTGTATTTTGGCCTCTCCCACCATTTTGACCATGGTTGAGGTTTCATTCTGACCTGCAGCAAGAAGGAAAGATTTATAAAAGAAAAAAGGTATTAAAAGGTCAGAAGGTCAGAATTCTGACTGTGAAGCAAAGCAGTGAGACAAGTGCTGCTTTAAGAGAAGAAAGCAGCCCGATCTGTCAGCAAACTAAGGGACTACTGGACACCAGTGGGAGAAAAGGGATTTTGGGTCTGTGTGGCTGTTACGTTTGTTCATATACCCAAATAACACTGATTTATTGCACCGTCCTTAAGTTGATATGCTGTTAACTCTCTTCTACGCTTCTAACTCTGTTACTTACTAAGGAAAGAAGAATAGGACAGCAGCCGTTCCTCCTTTTCCCTGTAAGCTAAGTTGGATAGCATTCTTTTACCAGTCTGCCAGACCTTCTGAGATGCACATCTTGCTAACTGCTCCTTCCACCCCCCACATCAGTAGCACTAGGTTTCCATAGCGTTGGCTGTTCTGTCTGCACAGTGTAATACAGAGGCATCTGTAGGCCGTTACTCCTTGCACGTCTCCTAAGTTACCTACTGAGGAAGGCAGGTACTTTGGCTATAAATGTTCTTTCGCTACAGGAGTAGCATTAAGATACCAGATTTTACATGCTTGTATCACCTTGATAACTACCACAACCAAAAGCTGTTTAACAGCCTTCCAGGCCATTGTAGAATGGCCAGTTGAAAGAGACTCACAAGGATCATAGGAGTTCAACCCCTGCCTCCACATAAAACCAACCCCTGCCTCCACATAAAACCAGCCACACTATGTCTGAGAGTGGTGTCCAAAGGCTCCTTGAACTCTGGCATATTTTGTGCATGGTCAACCTCTGGTGCAGAAGCTTTTCCACCCTGACCCTCCCCTGATGCAGTCCTCCATCTGGCTCTGAAATGGAGCCCTGCAGAAACCCCAGGTGACTGCTCACCATCCTGATATAATCCCTGTATCAGTCAGAAAGTTAACTAAATTATCGCCTACGTTCCCACTAAAAAATTAAACTCCTGCCTTGTTTACAGGAATTTCTTCATGGTCTAAATGAGACACAGATGAAAAAAACACTTTTTTCATCACTTGATAGTAAAAGATAATAATTTTTTTTCACTGTTTCTTAAAAACAGCTGAAGAGGGCCTACAGGAGACACCACATTCAAGTGGTTATCTTGTGTTGGCAAAGCTTAAAGGGACTCTTAATACTCTTTTCTGCTCCGATGAATTATACTGTGCCATAGAAATTTCCTTATGCTCTGGAGTTCAGCTGTCTGGCAGCTAAGTTGCAGGCACACTTCCTGACACAGTACTGGCCAGAGGGCCACTACCAACAGATTATCTGCATGGGGTCACTGTGTTTCAGACAGCATGGAGACTTGGCCTCAGAGCCAGGGAATGGCTTGAACACCTCCAGGGACAACAATTCCACCACCTGCCTGGGCATTTTGAGAGGACATTTTTCCTAGTATCCAACCTGAACCTCCCCTGGCACAACTGAAGGCCATCACCTCTTGTCCTCCTGCTGCTCCCTGGGAGGAGAAGCTGACTCCCACCCAGACACAACATCCTTTCAGGTAGCGGTGCAGAGAAATGAGGTTTCCTTTGAATCTCCTCCAGACTGAACAATCCCTGCTCCTTCAGACACTCCCATAATATCGTGCCCTAGATCCTTCACCACTCTGTTGCCCTTCTCTGGACACGATCCAGAGCCCCAGTGCCTTTCTTGCAGTGAGGGGCCCAAAACTGAGCACAGTACTGGACGTGCAGTTCCACCAGTGCTGAGAACAGCCGGCAGATCGCTTCACCGGTCCTTCTGACTGCACTATTTCTGACACAGGCCAGGATGCTGCTGGCATTCTTGGCCACCTGGGCACACTGCTGGGTACGTGCAGCCAACTGTTGACCAATACCCCCAGTGTGCAACGTATCACATCGTCACTCTCCTCTCAGAGGCAGCACCGCCACTTTAAACACTCCGCCGCTTAAAGCAATGCAGGTGGGTTTCGGAGACATGAAAAATGCTTAGCACAAGAGGAATTCCATTTCACAAACAGGAATACGTGCACTCAGCTCCCAGCTGACCTCGAGATGTGAGGCAAAGGCAGAGGCAGGGCCCGTGTCTCTGTCACCTTCCGACACGCACTTTTCGAGTACCAATGCCTCAGAGCCCTGAGGAATCTGAGGGCGGCCCCCACCGCGGCCTACCCCTTCTACCTCCTCTCCTCTCTCTGCTTCTGCTTGTCAATAATGACGGGCTTCGAGGGAGGCTGGAATTTTGTGGGCTCTCCATCGCCGTTCATTCGACACATCGAGGAAGAAAACCACCCGGTGAAGATAAAACGCTCAGAAAAACACCGTTCTCAAAAGGCACCGTTCCCCACAGCCTCGCAGCTCAAACCCCCCGCAGGCGGCTGCCATAGTGACTACGAGTACTTCCGGTCCGCCGGCGCCAGAGCGCAGGGTGGCTACGGCAAGCTCGGAGGGCCAAAACTGCCCTCAGCGCGAAGCGGAGCTGTGTGTCGCTCTACTCCTAACCCCTTCTGAGCTCTGTTCATTATCTGATGGGTGGATTTGAAGTGGAGGGTATTTGACGCTGCTTAGAGAAACGAGGGGCCTGTGAAAAAAGGAGCGTGCTGCATTTTGTGGTGCAAGATGTTCTGGGAACTGCTGCTAACAATGCCCAGCAGGCTTCCTTTTTGCTGGGGAGAGGTTTAGCAAGGACTTTTTATATGAAAAGAGTTCATCCTTTATTTTTTTTCCACTGACCTTCCGTCGTACTGCTTGAGAAATTGCTATTTCTTGCTGTAGAGAATGCACATGCACCTGCACCTGTATCTGCACAAAGAATCATCATGACATCTCTGTACGGGTTTCTTTTTGGCACTGGGATGGAGCTGTGTGGAACACAGACTTGGATGAATCTTCAGTCGGGTGCAGGGACGCGTAATGCTCATCTTAGATGTCACGCTGACAGCAGCAGTAGAGAGGCAAATGTCATAGGGTTTCATGTTTTTTTTTTCCTTTTGTTTCAGTCCTAACCGTGGAAGCATAGAAGCGTTACCCAGACCAATTGAGCATTTGTCACATGCGCTTTCTACCAATGACACAGGGCAGTGGAAGTCAGCATCAGAAGCATCTGTAACAGCCCTGCAAAAGACCGGTGAGAGTCACCCTGGCAGCCTCTTTTGGCAACCTCAGGTCTCTGCAAGCTGTTAAGCTGTGTCGTAAGTGCTCCCATGGTGCTGACTCAGCTCTCCCTGTCTCTCGTGTAGGAGAGCTGGTCTTCAGCTCCTTCCTGTTTCCTGCCTATCTGCTCCCTGCTTTGCCCGTGGCCCAGTGAGCCTTTTATTCCTCGCCCCCAGATTTGCACGTGTAGATAAGAGCATCTTGATTTCTGTGTTTGGCTGAGCGGGTAGAGCAGGGCAAGGGGGCTGATTTAAACGTGCCGCTTTCCAAATACGGTGATGTTGGTGTGGCAGTGCTTCTGGCGTTGCAAATTGTGTCAGATGTCAATGAATTCCTTGGAATCTGTTGAGTTGACTTGTGCAGGTTTCATTCTGGTGCTGAATTCTTCCCAGACGCTTCTGTGCATAGCCATGGCCTTTGCTTCTTTCTTTCCTCCTCTCTTTGTTGTGTTTGACATTGTGCAAGCCGTGAATCACCAGGAAGCAGCTGGAAGTGCTCTGGAGTTGTGGGGGACAAACTCCCAAGAAACAATGTGCAGCTTCAAAACCCCAAAGTTTGGAAAGATGAGAGGTGCGCAGCGCTCTGCCTGGTGCAGGACACGATGTGCTCTGCAAGGCGCTTTCCACGAAGACCTCAGGTCTGTGCTGAAACTGCATCCAAAGCAGCCCAGTGCCCTGTGCTTGTTGTACCCGAAGGTATCGGTGCCAGGGGTTGCTTCTGTGTTTGCAATGCCATTGTGTCAGCAGGGTGACGTTCATGGGGTGCGATGCCCTCGGTCATTGAAGGCATCCTCGCAAATGTTCCTAGGAGGGCCATGTTTCATTGACAGCATAGGTTGTTTTCTGGAAAGTGAAACAGTGTGCTTGTGTACGTCAAGACCACATTAATTTCCAAGTGACCACAGTGCACTTCACGTCTGCTGCCATTGCCACTCAGCCGTCTTGTGGTTGAAGCCGGTGGGTGCTCAGCACCACAGCATCCTTTGCTTACTCCCCCCTTCCTGGTGGGATAGGGGAGAGAACTGTGGGGGAAGAAAAAGAAGGTAGAACTCATGTGTTGAGAGAAATCTCTTTCCAAAGGTAGAGGAAAGGACAGAAGTAATGAATATCTATCTATCTATCTATCTATCTGACTGTCTATCTACCTATCTATCTATCACTGAATGTATCTAATGAGTGATGTAGAAGCACTGGCTCAGCACCTCCCAACCATCGCCAAGCAGAAGAAGAGAGTGAGATGAGCTCCCACCCCATCCAAAACCCATTCCCACTTGATATCATATGGTATGGAATATCCCTTTGGCCCGTTGACATCAGCTGTCCTCATTTGGTTTCCTCCCAGCTCCTTCTTGAGAGCTTTGCTGAGAATGGCCTTGTCTCTGTCCAAGTCTGCTTGTCAGAAACTATAAACACGACAGTGTTCTCACTGTTGTAGCATCATAAGAGAGACTGAAGAAAAATACTTCCCACCTGAGACTAAGACAGCCCCCCAGTGTCCATGCAGTGAGACGTGTGGGGCTGCAGGTCGTGCATTTCCCTGGCAGCATTGGCCAGGGGTGCTGTGGAGGTTTGCGTGCTCAGCTTGGGCATCGCGCTGCTGTGCGTGTCAACACAGCATGCTCCGTGCTCTCCGAGCAGCAGAACAGCGTTTCATCAACAAGGTGCCGTAATATTTACTGGAACCAGATGCATGGGGCTGGGTTTACCCTACGAGCGCTTCTCGAAGGAGCTGTTTTGATTCCCTTTGTCCGTGTGCGAGACGCGCTTATCCCACTTGTGTTCTGTGCTTTGGTATTACTCTTGGTGGGCAGAGGGAGCTGGTGGATTCAGCAGCAGTAGATTCTGTTGGTTTCCTCTGTGCTGCTTCATCCCTGGAGCTCGCTGCTGCACGGAAGAGTACAGGCGTGTTTATCCCAGGGCTGCTGTAAAGGGGAGCCCGGTTGGCGTAGCAGTGATCAGCAGCTAACGGGCTGTGCAGAGGAGGGCTTTGCAGAAGGAGCAGGAGTGCCTGCGTCCATCTGTACCCTCGGATACGTTCTGGCAGTGAGGCAGCAGCTGTGGCCACAGTGACTGAATGCAGACTTGGCAAGACCCCCAAGGCTTGGGGCTACCACGTGGCGTTTCCTAGCCCTACCCTCCTGTATATGCCTGGCAAAGCACAGCCACCCTGCACCCAGGGCAAGCGTTTGTCTTAGTGTATGTTTCATGCTGTCTTGTGAAGCTCAGGCACTGGGGGCAGCTTCCCCCCAAAGAAAAGGAGGAGGAAATGAGGTCGTCATGGAAGCCAAAAGGCAAAAATGCGCTCGGGAAAGAAATTGGCAAAGCAGTCTGGTAGTAGTGCTGTGTTTCTCTTCCTTTATTTCCATCCAGGTGCAAGAGATGGCTGCTCTAAGCCACCCTTGGGTGCAAAGAAGGACCCTAGTGTGGATTTGCCATAGGCCCAGCAAGAGGCTCAACAGCACCAAGCGCCGTGTCCTGCACTTTGGTCCCGACAACCCCATGCCAGCTTCTCCAGGATTTGGCTGGGATAGAATTCCAACCACGCACTGATTTCTCGAACGCTGGGGTGCCCTTTTGGAATCCTGTGGTCTTGTGACGTGGTCTTGCCTCCCCACCTTGTCCGTCCATGGTGGAGCAGCCGGGTGGCCCTTAGTGATGTCATAAGCGGCTAGAATGAGGGGAGGAGCAGCGCGTGCTGCTTCCCTTCATTGGAGCGCTTGAGCTCGGCGTGAGTACGTGGCTTGTTGCACTTGTGCACTGATTGAGTCCCTTTGTCTTCATCCCGTCTTGCGCAGCGCCTTGTAGGTAAGCTGAGACGGTACGGGATAGACGGGTGGGCAGTGAGGGCTTGAGAAGTGCTGGCTGGCGGAGCTCCAAGGATCATATTGCTTCGTCTGGACCGTCATACACCATTTTCCCCCAGGCCATCCATTCCAAAGCCATCCATCAAAATGGCATTTGTGCCAGGGTTCTTCCCTGGTTCTTCCCTTTGCTCAATTGTGCAAGCTCACTGACCTGCTCTTTCTCCCTCCCCTGCCCACCCTCCGCCTGCTCCCTTGGTGCAGCTTTTGCTCGCGGAAGATCAGAGCAAAGTGACAAGGAACGGCTGCGGGTTCGAGGATCTGCTTCTCCCTTGTTCTGATCTTTTGCCAGGTACGTGCCATGTTTTGTATTGCCACATGGTTCAGCAGCCCGTGCTTAGTCACACCGTGTGTAGTAACACAGCCTCGTCCAGCTGAAATGCAGCTCTGGTCACGTGTGGGTTTTTTCCACTTCCTCTCCAGCTCAACCCTCAGCAGGATGCTGCCTGTAGTGCTGGGAGCAGCTAGTGTGAAGGAAGGCAATCCCTTAGGCAAAGAGCCCTAGCCGCAGTTTGTGCAGAGCTGCACAACATGAGCCAGGGGCAGAAGCGTGCATGCTTTGGCTGTGTGAGTGTGGCCGACAGCTGTAGGGAGCACAGCAGAGATGCAGGCAGCGAAATGCGTGGGCAAGGCTGCGGCCGGCGCTGGTGGTGAGGCTGCTGCTGGGAGCCGGGGGCTGGGGAGCAGCTCCAGCCCCAGCAGTGACACCTCTCCCTGGCCTGCTACTGTGCTCTCAGCGTGCTGCGGGCAAATGCATCTGCTGCTTTGTGCCAGAGTCCCCATCTGCTAGCAGAGGGACAGCGACTTGGTCCAATGCTGCGTATTGCAACGGCTGTCCCGTTTGAATAGACTGCACACAGTGGTTGTTTCTAGAAGTAGTTCTGAAGAAGTCTCTCAATCCAGTGCTGTGTGAGCACAGGAAATGTGATTCTTTTCTGTTGCAGCTTGTCGCGCCTGCTGTGATGGGCATCGCGAGCAGCGAGATCAGCCGTGGGCCTGACCGGGCGTTGACGGAGGTACAGTGTGAAGCTCTGCTTGGTCTCTGTTCCCTGCCTTGAGCCAGCAGAATGAGCCACAGGTGTGCTCTCCTGCTTTTCAAGAGAGAGAGCATCCTTCCGGCTCTCTCGGTGTCCCTGAAGAGCTGCCTTAAAAGCTTCATTTCCTTGCTAGTGGCATCGAGATGGCACCCTGAAATCCTCCTTGTTTGTCCTCAGCTCCTCACCATGGTCTGTGCTCTCTGTTTCAGCCTGAGAACCAGGGGAAGCCTCTGCTGGTCCGTGAGGAGTCATCTCTTAATATTCCAGCTATTGCTGCTGGCCATGTTATTAAGAGATACATTGCCCAGGCAGCGGATGAGCTCTCCTTGGAGGTAAGCAGATAAAGAAGGCGTTCCTTGTTGTCACGGCCAGAAGAGTATACCGTGTGAATGCATCAGGAATATTCTCAGACACCTTCAGAATGCCTTGTGAGGCGAAGCCCAGAAGATGCAGGTCCAGATAGGACTTGCACTGGGTTGGATGCAGGGAGGAGTTCAGCCATGTCTAAAAGATGGTTTCATATGGCATGCTTGCACTGTATTCTGTCTGGTGTGTAAGGCAGTGGCTCTTGTACCTCCACGTTCAGCTTTCCCACGGGAAATGCCTGAAGAGCTGCCCCGGTGCAATTGCTCTCAAGCTGTGCGCTCTTTGGCAGTGCAGAAGAAGGGTGCCATTTCAGCTGTGCTTTCCTCCCAGCTGTGCTGAAGCTGGGATTGATGTTGCAATGTCTTGCAGGTGGGAGACCTGGTGTGCGTTCTTGATATGCCAGCAAAGGAGCAGAGCCCCTGGTGGAGAGGCAAGCATGGCTTTCAGGTAGGCACGAGCTTCAGACTCCTGGGCGCAATTGCAGTCAAGTCAGGAACGTCAGCTTTGAGCTGCTCGGCCTGCACAGGGTGGCTTCTGGACGTCAACAGCTTCCCTGTGTCGCTGTCAGAGGCCTTTCCCTTTGGCTCTGGGCTTGGGTGGGAAACTGTCTCCTCATGTGACTTAGAAGCAAGAACCTCTCGTGCTCAATAGGCAGTCAGGAGTTGAGCATCTGTGTCCTTTGTACAAGCACGGAGAACAGCCATCTTATGCTCCGTCAGTTGCTTTTGTAGGTCTTCTGGCTGCAAATGTTGAATGAGGGTTACTTTTCTGCAGGCCATTCTTTCTTGGTTGAACAGTTGAGGCCTGAGAAATGCTGCATTCAGTATTCCATCTCTCTTCTTGATCTTGTTCCAGGTTGGATTTTTCCCTGGTGAGTGCGTGGAGCTCATCAACGGAAAAATTCCTGAGGCCCTCATCAATTCAGCGCCAAAGCCAGGTACGGATGTTACATGTGATGGCGCGGGGAAATCAAATGGAGTCTTTTTCTGGGTGTGTTCTGTGTTGAATACCTCCTTTATCCATCCCACGTTCTCCTCTGTGTTGATGATCCTTCCTGCATCCCACGGGGCGTAGGGCTGCTGTTTTGTAGGCAGTGAGAATGAGGGCTTGGGCAAACGATAGGATCCTTGTAGAATGGCTTGGGATGGAAGGGACCTCAAGGATCATCAAGCTCCAACCCCCGTGCCTCAGGCAGGGCTGCCAACCTCCACCTCGAATGCCAGACTAGACCAGGCTGCCCAGGGCCCCATCCAACCTGGCCTTGGACTCCTCCAGGGATGGGGAAAATCTGTTGTTGTAGGTACTTGTTGGCAATGTTCTTCCCGCTTTTACGTGCTCTGTCGAATGTGTGATGCTCGGCCTGGTCGCACTGAGCCCAACCTGAAATGAACTGGTTTCTTCCTTTTGTTGTGCAGTGCCAAAGAAGCGTGGCAAGCTCCTCAGCTTCCTTCGTTCCTTCGTGAAGGCCCGCCCAGAGGAACCGAAGCAGCGGGAGATGGAGCTGGAGAAGGAGAAGGGAGGGGTGTTTGGCTGTGACCTGGGAGAGCATCTTCTCCACTCTGGCCGTGATGGTAAGGAACAGCCCATTCCTGAGAGCTTCCTCACTCTGTTGGGCATGTAAAGATGAAAGAAAGGGAGATCATGTCTAGCAAGGGGCAGGTTGATAGCGGTGGAGAAGCGTGAGGTGGGAGTTATGGCTGAAAGGGAAGCTGAGGCTAATGCTCATAGGAGGCCGGCACACTTCTATTTGCTTAAAGCCAAAGGTGTAAGCCAATTACACGCTAGCCTGAAAACCAAGGAAGCCTTTTGGCCCAAGAGAGTGTAGTGCGTCAGTTTCCTAGCTCTTCTGGACATGAGGTCTCACGCCTCCATTGCGGTGGGAGCTGTGATGGGACTTGTGGCAGTGTCTCTGGCTTCCCCAGAATTACTTTCTGCAGGCTGCTTGGCAGGTCCTGGCATTTCTTGAAAGCCAAGAACACGTCCGTGTCCAGTTTTGTCCCCGGCTCCTGCCTGTCTGCGCCGTCTGCGACAGCCTTTTTTCTCCTCTACGGAGGAGGCAAGCAGTAGCCTGGCTGGGCTTAGTGGATGGGATGTGACAGGGGCAGCGGCTGAAGCAGGACTTGAATCAGGAGCTCAGCTAAGCGCTGGCCCTTGTTCTGTAGTCCCCCAGGTCGTGCAGAGCTGCGCTGAGTTCATTGAGCAGCACGGCGTGGTGCAGGGGATCTACCGCCTGTCCGGCGTGGCGTCCAAGATCCAGAAGCTGCGGTAAGAGTGCTTCTGGACTGTATGTTGTCTTGCTTTGGAGTTGTTTTCGTCTTTCTCCAAGCCCTCTGTTTCTGTGTCCTTCTCTCCAGCCATGACTTTGAGTCGGAGCAGATTCCGGAGCTCACCGTCTGGGACATTCACAGCGTGAGCTCCCTGTGCAAGATGTACTTCAGGGAGCTCCCGAGCCCTCTGCTGAGCGAGCAGCTGCATGGCAAGTTCTCGGTAAGCACCAGGCAATGGCCTTCATGTCCCTCTTCCCTGGGCCTCTTGGCGTGGCCTGTCCCATACACACGCCTGCGCACCTCATGGTCTTTTTTTTCTGATTTTCTGTTAGCCCCATGTGGCAGCCTCGCATGTCTCTCCCACATCCTGCAGCATACTGATGCCACTTTTGGTGCTCATTTCTGGAGATGGTCATTTCCGTATTCACAATGCTTGCGAGAATTCCTGTTCTTTTGCTATTCCCCAACTGTTTCTAGAACGGGAATGGGATTAATAGCACAGGTAACTGGGAGATGAATGCCCATTGCGAGGAGCTGAGGTGCAGAACCGATCAGGCTGTAAAGCAGCCCAGTGCTTGGAGTGCTTGGCCTTGATGGCACCAGCTGCGTGCCGCTGTGTTCCCCAGCTTTTCTGCCTGTTGGAAGGCATAAAATCCGCCTCGGTGCTGAGCAACAGCGCTCCGTCCCCGTAGTTGCCAACCCTGCGGCAAGTATCTCTGCTGATCTGTGTCTTAATCTTTTTCTGCTTTCGTCCAGGACGCTGTTTGTGCTGGTACCGATGAGGAGCGGTTGCTCAGCATACAGGAGGTCATCCAGCAGCTGCCTGCACCTCACTACAGGTCAGAAAACTGCTGCCCTCGGTCTGGGGAGCTCAGCCCTGCTGCATTTCAGAGGGCGATGACGCGATGGCAGGCTTTGTCTTATGCTGGCAACGTGATGCCTGTGTGTGTTGAAGTGGTGGATGGCTGCGTGGGGTGAATGGATTGGGTCAGCTCCTGAGCACGGGGGCACGGCTGGTACAGCTGATGGTTGCGGCTGAGCTGTGCTGGGGCTTGGTGCTGCAGTGTGGCACTTGGGAAAGCTTGATCTACTTGCTAGTAGCAAGAACAATGAGGTTTGTTTGCTGAATGTGAGCACGGCGTGCTCAGTAGTGCTGAAGGTTTGGCTCTTGCTTTCCAGGACGCTGGAATACCTGATGAGACACTTGGCTTGTCTCGCTGGGAGCTGCTCCATTACTAACATGCCCGCTAAGAACTTAGCGATTGTGTGGGCTCCCAACCTCTTCAGGTAAACTTCTTTTTCCGTTTCAACACAAGGCTTAGATGTGCTCTCCCCACGGGCACACTTTGGAGAGGAGGACAATTTGTACTCTCTTGGTTTTGTCAGATGGGGCTGGTGTGTCCTTGATCAGCCGGGAGAATGTCTTCAGTGGCATCAGTGCTTGCCCACTGCGGAAGTCTCCAGAGCCCAACTGGACAGCCTTTGGCTGCCCAAATGCAGACGTGGGGAAACGATCTCGGGTCAATGACTTCTCCAATCTGCCTTTTCTACAGATCCCAGCAGAACGAGGCTGCCTGCGCCAGCGGAAGAGCTGCCTGCGTGGAACTGCAGAGGCAGTCGGATGTGGTGGAGTTCATCATCAACCACACCGACGTCCTCTTCTGCTCCAGCTCCACGTCATGCATTGGAGATGGAGCAGGTGAGCGTCTTCCTGCATGAGCTTTGTCTTGATGAGACACCTTGACCAAATGCAGGCCTTCTCCAGGATTGTTGAGATACGCTTTTGTTATCGAGGGGCCTGCAGACTTGTGGGCTTAGATGAGAATATGGCATCCTCTGTGGCTGGATGCGGAGAATGTCCAAGCCCAAACTTAAGAAGGAAAAAACCGTCCCTGTCATGGTGATGTTTTGCGTGCAGGTGAAGCTTGATGAAAGAGTTCTGACCTCCTCTTCTTTCACTTGATCACAAATGCAAGGCTGAGAGATGTGCAGCACCTCCCCCAGAACTGTGATGGCTGTGCTGCTGCTTTCTGATCCTCCCTCTTAGCTGTGGTCTTCCCTTCCAGGGCGCAGTTCTCCATCAGGGCCCATGTTTGAGCGGGTGTCCTCTCCTGCCACCAAGCTGCTCACCCTGGAGGAGGCACAGGCACAGAGGGGAGGCCACAGCAGCTCTCCCGCTGTGACAGAGATCAGGGACATGGACGTGGAAGAAGGCCCCGCAGCTGCATGGGGGAAATTCCACACAATCATTGACTTCCCGTCTGAAAGGTAAAGAGGACTTTCTTTTCCAGCAGCTTCCTATCAGACTTGGTTGGGTGGGCTTTTGTGGGTTTTTCTCCACTATTGCAAGCGGAGTGCAATGGTGCGTGTGGTGGTGTACTGCATGTCCCCTCCCTTTGGACTCTGAGGTTCAACTAACAGGCATGCTCTGCATCTGGGTTGGCATGGCTGAGGGGAATGTAGCCAGCAAGACTCCAGGACTGAGCTCTAGGAATGGAACCGTCGTCAACCGTGTGAATCAGAGCGAGCTTCAAAGTTGTGTTTCAGCAGGAACCAGGCAGTGCTAGTAGCAAGCAAGTGTTGGCAAGAGCTCAGGGCAGCTCTTCCCTCACCCTGCACCATGCACGACTCACACCGCTCCCTCTTTTCTCCCTCCAGACCAAGTCCACCCAGCAGGGTGAAGGAATCCCCAGCGTGCAGTTGGTGTTCCTGTTTCAAGCCCAGAAAACCATCCTCTGTGGCCAAACGCCAACTGCAGCGCGATGCCAGGGAGCCCTCGGAAACAGAGGTGGTGGTCCTGGCAGGTAAGAGTGCACATCCAGCTGTCAAAACCCTGCTTGCCAGCGCCATCGAATTCATGTTTGCAGTGGGCTGGTTCCTCCTGCTAGCGTTCAAGCCCGTGCCTACCATCTTTGGTTCAGCCCTGTCTTTCTTTCCCAAATCTGGTGTCTCTGGTGAAGTCAAGATGTGGACCTGCTGGAGCACACCCCTGTCATGCCTTTCCCCGAGTAGTTTTGGAAAGAGACGGGAGATGGGCACCACTGCAGTATGTCTCAGAATGATTCCTTCTGACACTTAGGATGGAAGGAAGAGTACCTTTGTGGCTCCGTGTTGCCTCTGTATCAGCAGGCACACATTTAAAAGAAAGACAAACAACAAAAGCCCAACAGTTCCTTTCGAGACAGTGCTCCTACTGTTACTATTGCCCTGTTGGCTTTGTCCTGCTGCCACTGCAGAAGCAAATCTCAAGAACCACTCTCATCATTCAGCTTGTGCAAGTTTGCCACTAACTGTTTGCCTGTGTATCTACTCCTTCCTAGGTGAACCGAGCCCTCGTCCACGCAGAAGAGCCAGAGCATATAGCGATGACGATCTGTGTGCTTCCATCAATGGAGAGCTGCTAGGAAGTACGAATCGCTGCGGCTCGGATGAGAGCCTGCCATATAACACCAGTGATGGAGTGAAGGTGCTCATCCAAGTGGAAGCCCTCATCTCTCCCGGCGGTGCAGAAGACGCTGACCTGAGCCTGCCAGAAACAACAGTCACCGAGCTGGACTGTGACGGGGCACCATTGCAGTGCAGCCCAGCCCAAGCACAGCCCGAGTGCCCCGACAGCAGCAGCTCCATGCAGGAGCAGGTCAGCGTCAGCCAGGAGGAGCCGAGCCTGGTGGAGGGGGACGTAGAATCAGAGCTCCAGTCCCAGGCACCGGGCAGCAGCACGAGCTCTGAGCCTTTGTCTCCTTCACCAGAGAGGATGAGTCCCCTGTGTACACCGGACCTCTCACCAAAAGGCCCTCCTGGCTGTTAATAAATAAAAGCACGCTGGTGCTGGATCAACGCCTTGACTGCCTTCTGAGTCTTCATTCCCAGGGATTGGGATGGATGCAAGCAACAGCAAGGCAGCTCATGTTGCAAGGCTATGGCTGTGGGCTGTGCGTGCAGCAGAGCTGCGGGTTTGTTCCCATTTTGTCTGGCTGTGGGATGCCTGCAGCGAGAGCTGTGCTCCCGTAGTGTATGGTAGCAAAGAATCTCCAGCATCCGGGATGCTGCTCATGATCATGCCAGCTTGCTGGCTGTGGCTTTGTGATGCTTTTGAGTGAGGGCTTTTGGATGCTCCTGGATGCCTCGGCTGGTCCCCGCCAGCTCTCTCGTCTCTCCCGCCGTGTCCATTCGTGGCTCCCAGCTACGAGCTGGCCCTGCAGAGCATCTGCAGCCCTGTCAGCATCAGCATCCAGCAGCGGCAGGAGGAGCTCCCCGTGAGCAGCATCTGTTCGTCCCTCCCCCGGCGTCTCATTGGTCAGCGGCAGCTCTGTCCCTCCCCCGGCGTCTCATTGGTCAGCGGCATCTCTGTCCCTCCCCCGGGCTCTCATTGCTCAGCGGCATCTCTGTCCCTCCCCCGGCGTCTCATTGCTCAGCGGCAGCTCCGCCGGCTCCCATTGGCTGAGCCGCCGTGCGCGGGAGCGGCCGTTGGGAGCCGGCAGTGTCAGGCGCGGCTGTCGTCAGCGAAGCACCGCTCCGGCAGCCCGGGCCGCCCCGCAGGAGAGCGCGGCGTCGGCCGGAGCTGTCCGGGCAGCACCGACCGGAAGCCGCGGCACAACGGGAGCGAGTGCTGAGGACAGCTCCGCCGGAGGTGTGCGGGAAAACGGGAGCGGGAGAGGGAGAGGGGCCCTGCGCGGCCCCCCAAGCACACTGCCCTCCCCTCCCCCGTGGAACTCCCGTGGGGTTGGGCTGTGGGCTGTGGCCTGTGGGATTGGGATGAGGGCTGTGGGATGGGCCGTGGGTTTGGGACAGCCTCGGGTCCCCCAGCGCCAGAGTGCTGCTGCCAGCATCCGGGCTGTGGGGCCCCGCCAGCCCCCCCCAACCACTCCAGCGCTGCTCCCGGTGCCCCCAGAGCGTTTGCATCCCCCCGGAACCGGGGCTAAGGTGGGCTGTGGCTACTGGGAGCTGCGGGGAGGTTATAGGGGGATATAGGGCTACTGTTGGGGGCTGTGCAGGGACTTTAAAGGCGTATGGGTATATAAGGAGTTGAGGTGTACTCAAGGGGGTTCTGGGGCTGTGGTGAGCCATCGGAGGATTTGGGGCTATAGGTGGCTGTGGGGAGGTTCTGGGCGGGGGGGTATATAGTCAGGCTGCCCAGGGAGGTTGTGGATTGTTTTTCTCTGGAGATACTCCAAAACCAGCTGGATGCCTACAGTACAGCCTGCTGTATGGAGCCTGTTTTGCGGGGGGAGGGGTTGGACTCAATGATGTCCAGAGGTCCCTTCCAGCCCCTACAGTTCTGTGATTCTGTGATTGTAATCATTGCTTCTTGCAGCAGTAGAGTGTTTCAGAAGAGAGAAAAAGATGGCGGCCCTGAACTGGCTTTCTGTGGATGGTAAAGCTGTGCTGAGAACTGGGCTGACTGTTGCAGCTGAAAAAGCGTGCCGAGTGTGCAGACGCAGAGGAATAACTTTTCCGTGTAGGTTGAGCTTGTGTAAGGTAGGTGTCCTTGCTAGGTGAGCTTCTGCTTTAAAGCATCAAGTAGTAATTTGAAAAGTAAGGTTGCCAGTTCTTTTTTTACCCAAGTGATTTTTTAGCCGGGAGAGATTGGAGGTGCTGTTTGGTGATGGAAGACGGAGAGAGGAAAAGCAAGTAAAAGGCATGCTGTGCATAGCCACCACATGCCATGGGCACCGTTGTCATCCTGCACAAAAGAGGAGCAGCTCAGCAAGCTTGGTTTGGGCCGTGGGAGGGAGCATACAGACATCTGGACCAACCGGCAACGAGTTAGTTCTGCAGGTTGGTTGTTCCCTTGCTGCTGGGCTGGGGCGTTTGAAGAATGATGCACGTGCTGATGCCCCGCCAGGCTTTGGGGCTGAGTCTGCGTAGCAGACTGCAGAGCACTGCTTGGTCCATTTGAGTGTATGGAACAAGTGTGACATCCTTTGTGCTGGAGTCGTGTGGAAGGAGTCCTATGTGTTTGCGACCTGACTTGAAGCCAGTGGGCATCACGGAGGAGTAGGTGAAGGGGATGAGGGGAGGCAAGCTGGGGTAAGAGGATGAGGCGTAGGAACAGGAACCTGTTTGGCCGATCTGACGTGCTGCCATTCTCTTTTTGGTTTAGGAATCTCTGTCCTTTTTAATGAAGAACAATCTCATTGTTCATCTTGTGAGTGAATTCATTCCGGCCTGTTAGTTGGTGTTGTTCTCTCCATGGAGCTGCAAGTGAAATGGATACTTCTGGTGTGATGTGCGGCCCCCTCCCGCCTTTGCAGATCAACCAAGTTGGCAAGGCCTGGCTCTTGTTGGTGAGCTGTGCCCAAGGTGAGAGAGGTGTCTGTTCTGGGCTTGATGTGTGGCAATCAGACCATATAGCCGGTAAGGATATAGAGCAGGCATGTGTTTCTTGGTGACGCGCGTACTCCCTGGTGCAAGGGGCATCGCTCCACCTAACATTCACACTAACTTGCCCTGTAGACATCTAATCAGCTCCCTGCCCCGTGTTTTCGAGCTGCTCTCCAGCCCTTATCTCGATGGCCTTCATCCTCCCTGTTATTCCTGACCTAGTGTCTGTGAAAGTGCTTGCAATCCCTTGTTTTCTAGCACTCTCTACCTAAACTCTCTCTGTTTGCCTCTTATTTCTACTTTGTGCAGCTACTTTCCCTTTTCTTGCTGTGAGGCCCTTCTCTCTCTAACTGCAGGCTCCTGTTCTCACTCTTCAGTTTTCCCCTTTTCTATAGTCTAGCAGGAGTTCAACCTGCTAGATCATTTTGATTCTGTTCTACGTGTCCCAAAATAGGCCCCACTTCCCACCTTTGGCCTCAACGCATGTCTCTTCCATATCTCCTTTTTCTTTCTAGTACTCCGGCACAGGCAGGCAGAGCATCTCATCATGACACAGGTAAAACCTCCCAACAGCACCAAGAGGATGCAAACTAGGAAGAGCTGCTTTAACCATCCTAGATTCAGTAGCCAGCTAGTAAGCAAGTTCCTTAAATCTCCTTCCCAGCTGGGGTCATCCTGACTTGTCCTATGCAGGACTTTCATCTGTTCCCAAACTTTCCATCAATCTCTCTCGATTCTTAAATCCTTCTTGCTGTAAGCACAGCGACTCTGATTTATTCTTGTGCAAACCCCTCCTTCCTTGGCTGTTAATCGGTCTAGTGCCATCCTATTCTGGAGCACTGCTTTGGATAAAGGGGATACTTCTTCTTGGATTGCACGTAATGCATCCGTTGTGGCATTCTCTATGATTTCCAGAGTTGCAGAGATATTGACTCTAGCTTTTTCTAGCTGGGCAACTCCTAGGGCCGGGATAAGGGCTCTCGGAAAGCGGTGGTATCCCCTGTTCTATATAGCTAGGGGGTTGTATGTACGCTTCGTTTGAATCCCAGGGGTCCTCAGGAGTCCCCGAGGGATCTCCTCACGCACCAGGGTCTGGGCTATTAAGTATCCTGTAGTGCAAGTCCCTGTCCAATTTAAAGGTACTGCTTTCCGTGCCTGAGCGTCCCCACATAACCACCATGTGGTATCCATGAGGTAACTTCAGACGTCTAATTACCTCCCTGCCAAATGTTTTCGAGCTGTTCTCCAGTCCTTATCTTTATGGCCTTCATTCTCCTTGTTATTCTGGACCTAGCGCCTGTAAAAATGCTTGGAATCCCTTGTTTTCTAATACTCTCTACATAAACTATCTCTATTTGCCCCTTATGTCTACCTTGTGAAGCTGCTTTCTCTTTTCTTGCTATGAAGCCCTTTTTTCTATACTGCAGGGACCTGATTTTGCCCTTCAATTCCCCCCTTTTCTATAATCTAGCAGGACGTCTACTTGCTAGATTCTCTAATCTGTTCTATTTGTCCCAAAATAGGTCCCACTTTCCACCTTTTGCCTTAGCTCATGTTTCTTCCATATCTCGTATTCTTTTCTCGTATTTCGGCACAGGCAGGCAGAACACTTTATCATCACACAGGTAAAACCTACAATCAGTACCAAGATGATACAAACTAGGAAGAGCTGCTTTAACCATCCTAGATTTGGTAGCCAGCTAGTAAGCAGGTTCCGTAAATCTTCCTTCCAGTTGGTGTCATCCTGATTTGTCCTATGCCGGACTTTCGTCTGTTCCCAAATTTTACTTAATTCTGTTTCAGTTCTTAAATCCTTACTGATGTAAGCACAGCAACTCTGATTTATTATTGTACATACTCCTCCTCCCTTGTCTGTTAATAGGTCTAATGCCATCCTATTTTGGAGTACTACTTTGGATAAGGAGGATACCTCTTCTTGGATTGCCTGTAATACATCTGTTGTGGCATTCTCCACAATTTCCAGAGTTGCAGAGATATTGACTCTAGCTTTTTCTAGCTGGGTAACTCCTAGAGCCGGGATAAGAGCTCTCAGAAAGCTGTGGTATCCTTTGTTATATATAGCTAGGGGGTTTTATGTACGCTTAGTTCTAATTCAAGGGGTCCTCAGGACTCCCTGAGGGATTTCCTCATGCACCGTGGTCTGGGGTATTAAGTATCCTGTAGTACAAGTCCCTATCCAATTTAAAGGTAATGCCTTTCGTGCCTGGCCGTCTCCACATAGCCACCACTACCCATGAGGTAACTGACGTCGCCTGGACATATTTTTCTGATGAGTGAACGATGCTCCCATCTCTACAATTCCGAGTACGTTCTTATCTGAGACCCAATAGGACTCCTTATTGATCCTAGGATCACACCCCCCACCTTGGCTCCACCTTGCAGCTTCACTGATCCCTGATACTGCCCCAGAATTTCCATATTCCCAACTACACCCTATGCCTGTCCAGTTCCGTCATCCAACCCCCACCCCACCTTTACCGTCAGTTTTTCTGTCTACAAAGATAGATCTAGTAAAGTTAATAACTAGTAAATCAAACTTAGGTCCTTTTTGTGACTTGTCTTCTATCCCAAACTTACACTTTCTGTGCTCTAGCCAATCTGGAATGGTCCAATGTAGTGCCACTATCCCATAAACAGGCACTTTTCCCTCCCCTCTAGGGAAGGCAGTGCATATCCAACAAGATTTGTTGAGAGCCTGGCCAATTTTATCAGTTATTTTTAAGTAGCTATTCTCTTGCCAAGCTGTGACTACTGCTCCAATCATACTGATTATTATCAAAATCTTATACATGCTTTTGGATCCTGATTTTCAGTGGTCCTCTCTCTTGTGCTGTTTGCTGTGGTCCTGGTGCTTTCTTCAGGCAGGTATGACGTATCCACAGTGTAAGTCCCTCTACCTTGGCCGTGGTGTGGGTGGTCAGGAGAAGTTGGTAGGGTCCTTCCCACTTTGGTTCCAGAGTTGAATCTGAGAGAGAGGTTTAACATAAACATATTCGCCTGGCAATACATCATGCACTGGACCATCTAGGCCTCATGCCCTGGCACCCAATACTGCTTGTTCAATTTTCTTTAATTGCTTTGCCAAGCTGACCACATACTCACTCAACACCTTATCCCCCACCTGTATAGAGATTTCCTTTTGTACAGTATAAGGTCGCCCATACAGAATCTCATGTGGGCTTAATCCTTCCTTGGTTCGGGGTTTAGTCCGAATTCTCAGAAGTGCCAAAGGCAGTGCCTGCAGCCAGGGAATCCCAGCCTCTTGGCCAAGTTTTCCTATCTGTAATTTGATCAGGTGGTTCATTTTTTTCCACCTGTCCGCATGACTGCGGACTATAAGGTGTGTGTAATTGCCAATCAATTCCCAGTCATGTGCTTCTTTGTTGGACCACCTTGGCAAAAATGTGGGCCTCGATCTGCTGAGATTGGTACAGGAACCCCGAACCTTGGAATTAACAGCATGTAACAGCATTTTCGTTACTTCCGCAGCCTTAGGAGTCCTCCAGGGAAATACCTCTGGCCATCCCCAAAAGCTATCAGTTAGTGCCAACATCCAGCGATCCCCCCCTTTTCTTGGGGGTTTCTGGAAGTCACTTTGTCACTGTTGCCCTGGAAGGTTATCTTTCCCAATAGGCCCACTTGAACCCATTTCCTGGTACTAGGATCTGTACTTTGTAATGTCCGTTTGCCCAATACATTTTCTTATCCTCCCTTAGAACCAATTTCTATAAAATACCAAAGGGCAAAACAACATGTCCATCTGTCAGCCTGCTCTCTTCCTTCTAAATCATTAATTAGATTGCTATCCACTTTAAAACATTTTACAGGTTTTGACTCAGGTTCAGCAATTTTCAGTTGACGGTCTGGAATTAAAGCCCTCTTCAACGACCTGTTCTGCTCCCCGATCCACCATCTTCTCTCCACTTTCCGGTACGGTGTTCCCTTTCTGATGTCCTTGACAATGGATGATAGCCACGCTCTTTGTTGATTTACATCAGGCTGTTTTTGCTTGTGCGTGAGCAATCCTTGCTCTCTTCAGCTGGTCCTATGAGCATGTAGCATCCCAACTGCGTAATTATATGGACAGATGCTATGTCAGGCTCTTGTCAAGGCAGTTATTTCAGGCTTCCTAGAGACAGTCCCCCCAGGTCATGGTTGTGTTTCGGTGACCTTGTCAGTAGCAGTTCCTGCATATCCTGCCTTATGGTTTCCTTGTCTCACCAACCTGCTTGCATCAGTAAGCCAGGTGTCTTCTGCATCTTCTAAGGATTCGTCTTTCAGGTCCGACTGGTAACAGTGCGTAGCTTCAGTTGTTTCCAAGCAGTGCTGAAATGCTTGTTCTCCGGGAGTTCCGCTAAGGAGAGATGCTGGGTTGACAATATGAGTTGCAGTTATTTCTGCATCATCCTGCTGTACCAGGATGGCCTGGTATTTCAGGAAGCCCTGGGGGTGAGAGCCAGTGCCCCCCTTTTATCTCCAAAACAGTATAGACACTGTATGAGATATTCCAACTGTTCTTCTTTGGCCTAGCGTAGATGTCCCAGGTTCTTGAATCTTGAGCACTGGTGCAGCCACCGCCCTCGAGCACTCTTCCTCACTTCCTGAAGGGGCTTTACCACCAGTCCATAGCCGTGTATCCACGGTTGGCACCCTGCTGTCATTCCTGAGAATGTACGGAGTTCCTCGGCACTTTGTGGCTCAGGGCTTTGGCAGATGGCTTCTTTCCTGGCAGTCCTTGTGGTTCCAAGTCCAGCTGTAACCTCCTCTCCCAGATAGGTCCCTTGCCGTTGAGTTCTTGGTGCCTTCTGTTGAGAAAGTCGATCATCACTGAAACCAAGAAATTCAGCACATTTGCAGTCCATTGCACACAGCCCTCTTTGTTTCTGTGGCATCCACATGCTGCAGTCAAGTTCCACCGTGGGATGGAGGAACCCAAATCTCAGGCTCCCGAGTTGAGCAGTTCTCCAAAATCCTTGGGCTGTTCTCACAGCCCTGGCTAACACTGTCCAGGTGAACGGAGTCTTTTTTGTCCCGGACTGGGGCTCTCCTATTCAATGGCAAATCACCTTAGGCTTCCTTTGGCCAAACCAGGGAGAAAAGGCATCCTTCACATCCAGAAGGCAAACTCCACCTACTCATTCCCTAACTTAGTTACTGAAGTGTATGGATCATATGGATTCATCAGAGAGATTGGAGTATTGTATATGGATTTACATTCAATTAGTAATCCGAAATCCACAAGTTATCTATGGTTTCTTTTCTCCTTCTCCCGTTGCATATCCTCAAAGGGCACGGCTTAACCCTGAGTGGGCTAGCCGTAGCTCTTGCTTTGAACTTAGGGCTACTTTTTGGCTCTACCAGGCAACCCTGATAGCCACACGGCTAAGCATACCTTAGTGAAGATTTCTGTAACTTCTGGGGGTACACCACTGTTTGTCCCAGTTTGTATGTAAGCCAGACTTACCGTTTTCAATCAGTTCATCTTGTTTGACCCTTAGCTCCAGTGTTATTGAATTGACTCTCTGCATCCATTTGTTCTGATCAGTCTTGCCAGAGGAACGGTGTTGGAGAACCTGGCATCTACAGGCATGTATGTATTCCTCCTTATTTTCTCAGCCTCTCTTGAACTGATCCCAAAAGGGAAGCCTTTTCTTGTTGGGCAGTAGCTCCGACTTGTGTTGCAAAATCATCTCCAGGTGGTAAGAGGCACCCGTGCCCACCGGAAAAGAAACCTCTTTCTCCTGCTCTCCTAGCTGCGATTTCACCAGTGGATTTGCTAGGAATAACTTCCCAGGTTGCCATTCTTCAGCTTTTGCAATCAGAGATGGTTGGATTTGTGCACCGCTGTCTCATTTCCCTGCAGTTGGCACAGTGCTTTTGCTCCAGCAGGGCTGGAAGCCTCCCCCTCCACGGGCTCTTCCAGGCCCCCCCCCTACCTCTTTCTGAGGGGACCTCTGTGTCCTAGGGCTCTACTCTAGCACCGCAACAGGAACAGCTGTTGCTCTTCCCAATGGCCTTACTATCTCTGTTCCTCAATCCGTTTTTTTCCTTTCTCTTGCTCAGCTCTCTTTGGATCTACCACCCTGTTCCACCTTGCTCATCTTGGCCTTCCTCAGCCTGCGTTCTTCTGCAGCTTTTCCCTTCCCAAAGTCTCATCACTACATAAACAACTAGCATGACATTTCAGTTTCACCTCCTCCTCTCCTCTCCGGAGATTTCCAGTGCTAACCCTGGAATTTTGGGTTTCCGAGATCTCTACACGTGAAGGCTATTCTCACTGCCAGTGCCCCATCCTCTGCACCTCCCCCCCTTTGCATGGAATGCTGTTTACAACACCACTCTCTGTGCGGGTCCGGGGCGGGGAAGGGGTGTGGGGGGTTGCTCTCCTGCCAGTGCAGATACACTCACTTTCTCTGTAACCCTTTTTCCTTTGTCCCCTCTTCAGCCCCTCAGTTACACTTCCACATACACTCAGTCATGCTTCTGTTTCCCATTAGCAATTACACTTACTTCTGCCATGAAAACCGTTTGTCCCATTCACTTCAGAACCCACCAATCATACAGCACAGTTCTTCAGTGTCCATAAACACCCAGTACTTAGTCTCATGATGAGAGCACTCCATTCTAACAACTGGTCATGTTACTTTATGGACCTTCCTTCCTTAAGAAAAACAGGAACTGCAAGAAGGTATGATAGTTACGGGTCCCCTTCCGATGCCGCTTCTCATCATCTTCTAACTTCCACATTAAGCACCACTGATTGCAATACTTGATGAGAGTTTCCTTCCTCAGGGTGCCTCCAGGTTCCCCTGCAGTATCCCACCAGTGTGCCAGTGCACATCCCAACGGGGTTTCTTTGGGAATTTCCTTCCCCTGGGAGCCTCCCACGATGTTGACCAAATTCTTCTTGATTCCTCATTTCCTCAGAGTTTCCACAGGCAACCCTGGACACCGCCTACTGATCTTGTTCAGATGTGAACACTTGGATCTCACAGATCTCATAGAAGCCTGTCCACCTTCCTTGACACGCTTCCCCGCAATCAGAAGACAGTACTATGCAAACAGGCTGACCCTCATTCCCTGCAAGGAACGCATCTCACTCACACCACACTCACTCTGATCTTTAGAACAAAAGCCATGGTTTCGACGTAGTCCACAATGCTGACGACGTCTTTGAGCTGGCATCTTCATAAGGCTAGTACATGAGTCAGTAAGCTTTCAGGTTTCTCTGAAAGTCAGCTGGACCTGAAATGATTAGATCCACGGTACGGAACACTCAGCAGATGGTGATAACAATCACACAACCTATAAGTCCCACTCCTATCTCACTGTTTCCAGAAAAAGGAGGGAGAGCTGTTGCTCTTCCCTTGCGTCTGACTTGCAGGTCCCCTTCCCCAGGCATCCTGTGAGGCCCTTCTCAGAGTCTCTAACTGCAGGGTCCCGTTCTCACTCTTCAGGCTTTGAGACATGCCTTCCAGTTGCACGTTGTGTTCTTTGTTGTGTTGACCTCTTGAGCTCCAGCCCTACGGGAGGATCCGAGCAGTAGCGCAGAAGGAACGGTTTAGAGTGGAAGTGCACTGCAAAGGGCCGGAGGCAGCAGGAGCAGGGAAGTGATCATCGCCACTGTACTGCACTCAGCACTGGTGAGTCCTCTCCTTGTGTAGTGTGTTCAGTTCTGGGCTCCTGACTAGAAGGGGGACCCTGAAAGCCTGCAGTGTGTCCAGAGAAGCGCAATGAAGCTGTGAGGGGTGTAGAGCACAAGTGTGATGGGGAGCGGCTGGGGGAAGTGGGATTCCTTAGTGTGGAGAAGAGGAGGCTGAAGGAAGACTTTCTCCCTCTGTCCAGTTACGTGACGAGAGGTTGTGTTGAGGTGGGGGTGGTCCTCTTCTCCCGTGAAACTTGTGCTAGGATTAGAAGGAATGGCCTCAGGTTGCATGAGGGGAGATTGAGGTTGGATGTGAAGAAGAACTTCTCCCAGTGGGTGGTCAGCCGCTGCCCAGGGAGGTGATAGAGTTCCTGTCCCTGCAGGTGTTCAAGGGACACTGGATGTTGTACTGAGGGACATGGCTTAGTGGGAAGGAAATGGTAGTGGTAGGTGGGTGTTTGGACTGGATGATCATGGAGGTCTTTTCCAACGTTGCTGATGCTATGACTGTAGGAAAGGCATCTGCTGGGTGAGTGCTTTGCTGCGTGAGCATCCCCCTGCTGGAAAGCAGGCAGCTGTGGTCTTTGCAGACAGCCACATCCACGGGGATTGGAGGCTTCTGAACCGGAACCTTGTCTTTCCCGTCTCGTGCCCGCTAAGTCACGTTGTTTGAAAGCAGCACCTTGGCGGCAACCTTGATTTCTGCAGCCTTCTCTGAGCTTTGTGCCATGAGAGCTGTGCCGCTTCTCCCTGTGATGTGAGAGGGTCTGGAAGGCCCTGCAAGAAGTCTGGGTAGGTGATGGCAGTGTCTCTTCCTTTCCCCCCCGGTGCTGGACAAAGCGGGGAACGGGAGTGGGGGACATCCCAGCAGTGGGTTCCTACCTCAGCAGAACGGAAGGGCTGTTCTGATGGGTGTATTTGAAGTGGAGTGAATCTGACGCTGCTTAGAGAAACGAGGGGCCTGTGCAAAAAAGGAGCGTGCTGCATGTTGTGGTGCAAGATGTTCTGGGAACTGCTGCTAACAGTGCCCACAGACTTGGATGAATCTTCAGTCGGGTGCAGGGACGCGTAATGCTCATCTTAGGTGTCACGCTGACAGCAGCAGTAGAGAGACAAATTTCATAGGGTTTCATGTTTTTTTTTTTCCTTTTGTTTCAGTCCTAACCGTGGAAGCATAGAAGCGTTACCCAGACCAATTGAGCATTTGTCACCTGGGCTTTCTACCAATGCCATAGGCAGTGGAAGTCAGCATCGCAAGCATCCGTGAGAGCCCTGAAAAAGACTGGTGAGAGTTACCCTGGCGGCCTCCTTTGGCAACCTCAGGTCTCTGTAAGCTCTCAAGCTGTGTCGTAAGTCCTCCCGTGGTGCTGACTCAGCTCTCCCTGTCTTTGGTGCAGGAGAGCTGGTCTTCAACTCCTTCCTGTTTCCTGCCTATCATCTGCTCCCTGCTTTGCCCATGGCCCAGCGAGCCTTTTATTCCTCGCCCCCACATTTGCACATGTGGATGAGAGCATCTGCTTATGTGCGCTTCTTTTCTGTTTGTGGTGTCAGGCTGAGCGACAGCTCCCAGCCGAGCTTGTGGTTTGCGAGACACAGAGTAGCTGCAGACACTGTTCTCCATGTCACTAAAGCATGGGCATGATGGCTGTCGTGAGCCAAAGCAAGAGAGTTTGTGTGTTTGATTTCTGCGTTGGGCTGAGCAGGTAGAGCAGGGCAAGGGGGCTGATTTGGACGTGCTGCTTTCCCAATACGGTGCTGTTGGCGTGGCAGTGCTTCTGGCGTTGCAAATTGTGTCAGATGTCAATGAATTCCTTGGAATCTGTTGAGTTGACTTGTGCAGGTTTCATTGTGGAGCTGAACCCTTCCTGGCCGCTTGTGTGCATAGCCATGGCCTTTGCTTCTTTCTTGCCTTTTTTTCTTGGTTGCGTTTGGCACTGTGCAAGCCGTGAATTGCCAGGGAAGAGCTGGAAGTGCTCTGGAGTTGTGGGGGACAAACTGCCAAGAAGCAGCGTGCAGCTTCAAAGCTTTTGAGTGAGGGATGCCTCGGCTGGCCCCCGACAGCTCTCTCCTTCCTCTCGCCGTGTCCATTCCTGGCTCCCAGCTACGAGCTGGCCCTGCAGAGCATCTCCAGCCCTGTCAACATCACCATCCAGCAGCGGCAGGAGGAGCTCCCCCTGACCAATGCCAAGCAGTAGTGCTCGGTCTGCAGGTTTGCTGCCATTTACCTGTAGGTGGCTCTTGCAGAAGAAGACTCAAACAGCAGAGCGTTTTCCTCATCTGCAGCACGCAAATGCTACAAAAGCAGAAACAACCCAGGAAGCTGTGGGTTTGCGAGTCTGCATGGACATCCACTGTCTGTGTTGATGGTGCTCTTCCATCCTTTATTTCCTTCTCCTTGCTCTTCCATAAGCTGCTCAGGATTGGAAAGCTGCATGTCCCGTAATTCCCCAGAATTCAACTTAGGTGAGTGGCTGCCTGAACAGGTAAGGTCCATGTACATATACAAATCTTCCCCATTGCACAGCGTGCCAGTGCTGCCGGACTTTGTTATGGCTCTTTAGGGCACCTTCCAAGCTGTGTGTCATTTTCATCTCACCTTTCCCTTTCTTTCCCCGAGGTTTTGCCTTGCTTTGCCCTCTTATTCCTGCTACCTTCCTCTGTGTTGCTCAGGTGTTGCCGTTCCTTTGTGAATATCAAATCCTGAAGCACTGCTGCTTGGCAAGAGAGCCGTCCTCTCAGGTTGCATTGCTTCACTTGTGAGGGTCCAGGGCCTTTTTCTGGGGCCCTCGAGCATAGAAGCGAATGGCAGCGGGAGGCCTGAGTGGCTGGGATGTAGCCTAAATTTTAATCTTGACTGCGATGGTGACCTAAAGGCCTGCAAGTGAAGAATGATCCTGGGATGGAACAAAGTATCCTGACAGTTTTGAGACAGCTTGTAGTTGTGGCTGTAGCCACAAGTGTTTTGTTTCGTAGAGGGAGCTCATGTGGGTTGTAGGTCTTGTTCTTGCGAAGACTTGTTCTGCAACAGGTGTTCCACTTGGGCTCCGTAGCACGTGCTGGCCATGCGGGTACAGCATGCAATGGAACAAACCCTGCAGGCCCTGGGGAGAGGCAAAGCAGGAGAGTGGCTGCCCCATGGTGGGGATGAAAGGCAGAGTGCCCTTTGAAGCAGGGGATGCCCTGCTGGCTCTGCCGATCGCATCCACTGCTGGCACGTTCCTTCTTCCTCCTTTCTGGCAGTTTGCTGTCGAGCAGATTGAGGTGGAAGTCAAAGACTCAAATCCAATGTTGCGAAGCCACTGCAGATGCCAATCCCTGCACGGGAGACCTGGCCGTGTGCAGGAGTTACTGCAGGATGAGGAGCTGCTATTGGTCTTCAAGCAGGTAGGAGTTTGTTATCCACGCATAATACTGTATGTATTTGTTGTTGTTGTTGTTTTAAAATCAGTGCCAATATGCAGTCTGATCCGATGTGTTTGAACAGTGTGGTGTAAGGATTGTCAGCTGAGAACAGCAGCAGAACATGGGGCTGTTGCAGGGGGAAGGCGTGGGGAAGGAAACGGGGAAAGGAAAGGGAAAGCCTGGAAAAGGAATGGGGAAGGCACGGGGTGAAGGAAGGGGGCAAGACACGGGAATGAAGGGGATAGGACAGAATACCTGTAGAGCAGCCTAAAAAGCAGTAACAAGCTCTGGGAGGACCGTAGAGTGCCAGATTCTGTGCTGGGTGTTTATTTGTGTGTGTACGTTGTCACTGTTTGTGCCTGGCTGCACTGCTCCAGCCCAGAGCCCGCTGCCTGCAGCTGCATCTTTGCTTCCTTCCCTCCTGCCCGGAGCCCCACGGGTGCTCCCACAACTCCCTTCCCAGCCCCAAAATGCCAGAGGAGACACCTGGCAGTGGGATGGAGGAATCCCAGCAGCCCGTTTTCCTTCTGCCTGCAGCTCTCTCCTCCTCTGCCACACAGGGCTCCAGACTGTCCAATGGGAAAGACGTGGGGGAAAGGGAGTGCTGGCAGGAGCGACTGCTGCGGCTGACTGGGGAGGGTCTGCATCCCACGTGCCCTCCTGTGCTCTCTCTCCAGCTGCAGGAGGGCCAGAGAAGGGCAGATGAAAAGCTGCAGCTGAGCCTGATGGACCTGCACAGCTCTCGGGCTGTCTTCCAGAGGTAGCTGTGATTTACATTAGGTAGCTGTGAAATACATTAAAGCACGAAGAAGACAGAGGCTGAGTGAACACCAATATGGCGCTCTGCTTTCTGCCAACGTGCTTTAATTTTGTTGTCGTTAAATGTACTGGGCAGTTACATTTTGGCATGTGAATATTTCAGAACAGTGCAACAGATGCTGGCAAAAAGTAATGTTTTTATCTTTTGTTTTTTATTATTATTATTTTCTTTTTGTAAAGCTCTTAGCACGCCCTCGATCCCGTCGAGGTTCTTTCCGCCGTCTCTGCCGCCACCTCGTGGCCAATGCGCGGAACTGCCGCTGTCCGCTGCTCAGTCCTGCAGGCGGCACAACGCGTGCGCGTAGGAATGCGGAAGTGGCTTCGTAACCGCTCTGTGCAGCTCATCCGCCGCTCTCTATTGTGATTAGTCCTCCCGGTCCCGGCGAGCATGCGCCCGACAACTCCAAATCGGCAACTGTTGCTCCTAAGCGCTCCTGCCGGTTCTCGGACCGCCGGCTCAGCGATCTCCTCCTTCTAAACCAGGCTGCCCCTCATCTATTTCCATTAGATGTTTGATGCCCGAGCCCATCCCGGGAGCGGACCGGTTCGGCTCACAGCTGCCCCCGAGCGCCCGGCGCCATCCAAATTGCTCTCCGCCGCGGCGGACCAGCAGACGTCCTCTTCCCCCCGCAGCCCCGCGCCGTCCCCCGGCCGTTTCAAAGCGCTCTCAGCAGCAGCGGAACCCGAGCGGCTCGGAGATCGGCGGTCGCGGTACGGGCGTGAAGCGGCCCCGGCACTGCAGCATCCCAGGACCCGCCGGGCTCGGCACCGCGCTGCGCATGCAGCACCGCGCACACAGCGTTTTGCATGCGCGTTTTCGGGTACGCACCTACGCACGCGGTGTCTTCGGCTCCTCGTTACGCGTGCGACGGGCGCAGGGTACGCCGGCAGCCAAAGCAGTCCGTTCCCGGGGCAGGCTCGGCTGTCAAGCCGCCCGAGGAAATAGAAAAGGAGCGTTCGCGACTGGAAGAGAGAAAAGAAGCGCGGAGCCGCCGGTCCGAGAACGGACCGCTCGCCCGCACCTCACAGCATCCCAGGAACGGCTGCTGCCGAGAAGCCCCGCGGCGCACGCGCACTGCCGCTCGGAGGACTGAGCGTGACGGAGATCGGCGGATGCGCCGCGCAGAGCGACGGCGACGTCCGCGCAGCGCTTCGGCGCGCGTCCCGCTGCCTGCGGCACCGAACGTACGCGGCCGCCATTCCGCCGTTCGGCCACGCGGGGGCGCCAGAGACTGCGGAAACACGTACCATCGTGCAGCTGAAACACAAACATCTGCCGTTCACTTGTGTGAACCTCTGTGTATGTATTCCCTTTTGTACAGACTGCTGCTGGCCTGCTTGTGTTCAAAGAATTTCCACTGAAGTGGACTAAATATTTCTGTGGAATTGTATGCTTTTTTTTTTTTTTTTTTTTTTTTTTGGTCTTGATCACCTGAAAGAAATGGATGAAATGATGTGGGGAGTTCAAGTACAATCAAATGTGAAAGACTATGAAGAGTGGGAGACCTATTTGGAAAGTAAAAAGAAGGGGAGGGAGAACACGTCTGGTAGTAATAGCTTGGTGATATTAAGTTGGTATAAATTAAGTGGGACGCACTGATGTATGCTGTATTCCTACCCACATCAACTTGGGTAGAATCTGTTCAGTGTAACGTCGCTACACTTGCCATACTATGCTCTTTAGGAGCGTGCTGTGTAGAGGAATATGGGTAACATGTCAGTGGGTGTACCTTCAGAACTACCACTACGTCAGTGACATTTGATGTTTTCCAAAGCATGAATCTTGTCCACACACAGTGCTTCTGTAAATGTTGGTATGGGTAAGTCTTGCAGTTCTTCTTTGCTCCGATGCAGGTGCTGCTATTAGCAAGGATTTTGTGCTTTGTTTTAAGCAGAAAATGTTCAGGAATGTGTTAACTGTTGACTTGTCGTGGTTTTAATTGTCTGAGTGTGTTCTTTTTTAGGATGGCATCGTTGCAGGATGTGCCCCATGCCCACCAGAGGGAGTATGAGAAACACGTGGAGAGCATTGACAGTTCAAAGATAACTGCCCAGGAATGAGAGAAGCCTTCAGATGCTGCTATGAATTACAGATTCTACAGGGGCATGAAAACATACGTAGAGAACTTAGTAAACTGTTTCAATGAAAAAGTACGCGTGTTTTCCTTCCCTTCGCTGCCACCCATTTCTTTAAGATGACGAACCTGCATTTTTTCCAGGCAAAAATGAGATTTCTTATTTGGAATTGATGATGAGAGACGACCAGTTATGAGTCAATTCTATCAGAAACTTGAGTGTCACAGGAAACAAAGGAGGAACAGACCACCCCTCACAGTAACCTAAAATGGTTAAGGTAGGATATGTACGCTGGCTTGAGCTGTGGGCTCACCTGGGTTGTGATGGAGAAAAACAGAATGTTATAGGAAGAAGTTTTCTTCAGGTGTAGTAATGAGAGTGTCCTAAAGCTGTATGAGAGGTGGGACTTGCATTCAGTTTTGGGATCTCAAAATGTATTTGCTTTGCAACGTGTGACTAGTAATAAGGATCTTACATTAGGTTTGAGTTGGTATTTAGCTGGGTTGTGTGAGGACTTGTCTATGTTATCTCCTGTGTTGCTTTCCTTCGCTGCAAACCTTAACTATTAAAAATAGAAAATAAAAAAAGATGGAAGGTTGGAAGATGCTGCACAGAGTTTGGCCTCGATGAGGGTACCCTCCAGAGAATGCACTGTCAAATCCAACTACTGTCAGTTGTGCTGCAGCCTGAGGTGTTTTTTATGTAACTGTACATAACTGTACAAGGCTTTGTTGAGATGTTTCCTGTGATGGCGAGGCGTTCAAAGGCAGATTGGTACAATCAGTTTGCTTCAATAGTGTCCCGTTGAACGCTTTTTGGTAGGGTCTTGGGTAGTCCTGTAATAGGCAATTGGCATTCAGTTTGTGGCTTTCAGTCTTAAACAGCCTGGAAAAACCTGCAGTGAGCAGACTCTTGCTTTTCAGACTTTAATGCTCTTGTTCTCATCTCACCCTCATGCTTGAAAGCCTGTGAAAACTGTTCTTTCATTTGTTTTATTCAAACCTGATTGCTGTTTACCATATTTCAGCTGAAATACGTAACTGAGCTCGAATCTGCTGTACGTGCACTTCTCCAGCAGCGAGCCGTGTCGGTACTGAAGCGAAGGCAAGATGAGCTGGAAACGGAATCTACTTCTATGCAGCACCTGACAAGTTAGTATGAAGTTACCAGTTACTTTCTTACTGAAATCTCATTAAGTAGAAACACACAGTTAATTCTTGGATTATGTTTTATTTTCATGTGTAATGTTTTCTCCCTCCCTGCTGTCAGTGGGCATACTGTACTAGATGTCCTAGTTGAAATCCTTACCCAAGTAGGACGCGTAGTATCACTTCTCCGTGGAAGAATAGTGAATATAGCATGACCAAATGCTCGGTCAGTTTTGAATTACTGATCTCAGTGGCTGTCTATCAGTACTTGAAAAGAGAAACTGAGTCAGTTTTCCAGTAGATATTAGGTTGTTTGGGACGCAGGCACTGTAGAAGAGGAGGACAAAGAAGGATTGACTGATAACTGGCAACAGCTTGAGAAGAGTGAGCTCGGGGATGTAGCCCTTTCTGGTTCTAACTGGTGTGCAGGTGGGGTGGGTGCAAAGCATGCAGACTCTGAGTGTGTGTGCACTCTGGGAAGCACAGCTGGAAGCGTCACCAGGAAGGGCAGAGAGGAAGGGTGGATCTGGGGTCCCTCCCTGTGCTCACTCAGTGCTCACCTCCCGGTTCAGGCCGTGACCTGGCAATCCCCCTGCACGAGGGAGCAGCCACAGCTGTCCTACAGTTCACTGATAATACTGACTGTGCTTTAGACTGGAGACTGTGAATTTATCATCAGGAGGTTTTATTTACTTTGGTTAGTTTCCAAATGAAGAGCAGAAGCAGAATCAGTGTTCTGCATTCACCTCTTTGTCTTGTTCCTGTCTTCTGGTAGCTGGGAATGGCAAACCAAGTAATGATGGAATGGAAAGTGATGAAAAGATGAAGCTTCTGAAAATGTGTGAGCATCGAAGGTACGTATAATTACATCTAACTGTAGTAAGTGTGTATCTGCTTCCTGTTACTTACACAGGGATGAAGGTAAATCCTTGCAGTTACTAAAGGAGATGATACACACACGTGCAAAAATGCCTTTCCTTTCCAAAGCTCAAGGTACATGGAAACCATCTGTTTGTTAATGGGGGGTTTTCTTCCTGCTGATTGGAACTATTAATTTAACATAAGTTGAAGTGAGGCTGTTCACGAAACAGAAAGTAGATTTTTCCCTGCTGTTGGAATAAATGATATTGTGATTATATATAGGAATACATTGTTGTGATTATTGCACAGATGACAAAAATAGGCAGGTGGTATTGTTGCTGGTGGGGTGGCAGTGGGTGCATCAGAACATCTAACCTACCCTCTGTTATCAGCGTAGGCCAGGTGCTACATTTTGAACGTCAGGGTCTGCTGCTGACCTTAAGTTACTGGGAGCTCTGAAAGTGTTCCAGTTGCATTGGTGCCTTGATTCAGCACTGTTTAGACACAGGTAAGGACTAAAGAGTTTTATTGGTTGAAAAACGATGTAATAAAACTTTGCTTGAAGCAAACTGTTCACCTTTAACGTTAAGTAATGTCAATAATTACATACAAGAGGTATGCTATGCAAATGATAGGTATAAATATAATTTTATTGTTGATTTTTGCATGCTCTTTTGGTATTTGGTGCCAGGACTAACGTTTTTTAGCCCCGGTGAGACTTGGATGCAGTCACAGTTTCCATGCAAGTTGTTGCATAAGCTACATAGAACTGAGATGACGGACTGTTGAGAGCGCAGTAGTTTCTTACAGACTACCTCTGGCAGGGATAGTATGGAGTACCATGTTAGATGTTTGGTGTTTCAGGTGGGGGGAGTTCCTAGTACGAATGTGGTGAAGTGAAGGTCGTTAGAGATGCTTTTAATGTCCTTTGGCAGCTCACAAAGTACCCTACTGTTACAGTCTGTGTCTCTAGGGTTGCATGCTTACTTCTGCTTCCTCACTGTGTTTCCTTAGGCTATTGCTCTCACCGGGGGTTCTTAGTATATCACTGAGCTTTCTTTTACGTATGTACATGGTGAATAACTCACCTGAGTTCATTACAGAATGCAGGACTTGCAGGCGGCAGCTGAGAGAGCGTTCACAAACAGCTGGTCACCACGAAGGCATGCCGAGTGATGAAGAACTGGCTCTGACAGAGGTGACTGAATTCCAGAAGAGCAAAGGTTGGTCAGGATATGAGAGCAAAATTCCTCCCATGTTGAGAAGGATTTTCAAGGGAGAGTGAAGAAATACTCCTTTTGAATGGTATATCGTTTATTTTCTACAGCACAGAATTAATGCATTTAAACAATTCTGACCAATGCCTTAGGAAGAATAGGTAAGACTGTAGGCTTCTTTAGTTTAATCAGTTTTTTGTCCAAAGTTGGAATGTATTTCAAATTGAGATTTGAACTGCCTTAGTGAGCAGGTCACGAGGAGCTGGGAGAGGCACGGTGCGTATTTGCTGAATAACAGAAGAAGGATTTTCCTGTCTGAGCTTTTAAGAGACATACAAAATATGAAATGTAATGGGTATTTAAATCTGTGCAGTTGTTCAAAACCGCAGAAGTCTTTTTGTGGTCTTCTGTATCTTTTTTTTTTCCTGAAAAAGGCTTTGCCAGAGTGCAGGACGGGGGCATGCTGCTTGCAGGGAAGACTTCTGTACAGGAGCTTTGCCGTGGGTTATAGAGGCATTCCAGAGCTTGAGATAAGTGTTGTTAACTAGAAGGAGGACATCTTTTCCTCTTGTCAGGTTGCTTGCATATGAATCACTTGCATCTTTATTAATGTGGAGTTGTTTGCTGACATTTTGACAGCCCTACCCTCTGAAATCTAGCTTTACATTCAGTTTTAGCTTGCTGCTTTGGTCCATTCCGTGATTAGAATCCATGTAAAACTGTTAAATGAGAATCTTTTGGTATCATTAGATATATTTCTGCATGGAGTTTTTCTCTCAATCCTGACAGCTGAACAACTAACGGGAACGCTCTTTCAGCAGAATTCTACAGACCTGAAAGAGATGCCCTGGTTCAGAGCTGTAGAAGGATTCAGCGATGCCAAAAAGCCGTCTGAATCAAAAAGAGATGATGATCCTGATGAAGAAGTTTTGCCTAGAGTGATTGAAAAAACTATCCTGCCAAAAATTACAGGTATATTAAGGTTGTCTTGGGAACGTTCACTGCAGCTAGGTAATGAAACCTTAAATAAGTTGTAATGTAAAATGATGTTGATAGTTACAATTACTTGTAAAGGTTACTGCAAATGAAAGGTTTAGCTTTTTGAATGTTTACTTCCTTGAAACTAGAGCAGATAGCCACTTGGATATCGTGAATGAAATAATTCCTGTTTTTCAGCATTTGCCAAGAATGTGTGGGATCCTTTATCGACTTCACAGACTGAGTGCCTTACACAGCTGTGCCATAACGTGTTTGAAAAACAAGTCCTGTCCAGAAGGGAATGCAGCCAGGCAAAACAGGTAAAGGCTGTTGTGGTAATGGGGAAGGAAGTTCTTGATGCAGTGTATGCTCTTCACTGTAAATATTCACTGTAACGTACACTTAGCCCAGTTCTGGTTTTATTCTCATGCAAATCTGGGAGTTTATCCAGCATAAAGTAGGTGAAACTAAGTTGATGTTTAGGCCCTTAGTATGAAAAGAAATAATAACAAACGTTTATGCAGTCGCCACACTTGACTTCAGGAAGAAGCTTTAGATAAGGTTCTGTTGGTATAGTAGCTGTGGTGTTTTGTTGTGGTTTTTTTAATAGAACTTCATAGCTGGAAAATACATTAATCTCGTTATCCAAGAGGATTTTATCAAAAAAAGAAAAAGAAAACGATGGTTAAAGCTGAGCCTTGCTCACAGGTCTTTAATGCCGTTGTAAGTGGAAGGTGAGATCCTTTTCTTGTGAGGATGTGTTAATATTTTTCCTTTTTTCTTTTTTTGACAGGATTTGATTAACACGGTTGTCCTGAGGATGAAGCAGTCTGTAGAGGAGGATGTCTTTATCCCTCTGTATCCGAAAAGGTAAGCTGTCTCTGGGAATTTATTTTTTTACTTTTTAAAATTGTTGGTTTTAGTCATAGAATCATAGAACTGCTCAGGCTGGGAAAGACCTTAAAGACCACCAAGTCTACCTGCAACCTAACCTCTTTTTTTGGCCTTTGTTCTATTTTTCTGTACCTTTTCCCCAGAAGCGTGGGTGAAATATATTGTAGACATCCATGAGCAAACGGAACAAATGTGCCTTCTGCTGTTTCATTGTAGGAATAGTTACCAAACATTGATGTTTATTAACTCTTTCTGACAAGAGTAACTACGCAGTCGACTTAATGCTTTTTTGCTCCTGTAACTAAAAGCTTTCATAAATGGAAAGTTCTTAGTTTATGGGGCACAGCCCAGAGTCTGGTTTTGTGATCTTAACTTAGAGTATCTGAGGGCTTGTGTTATTTGTGGTGGTCTGCTCCCCCTTCTACTCCTGACTCCTCCTTTCTTTCCTGAAATAGTTGATATTGCTGATGCTTATTGCTGGACGCTCTTAGAGAGGGGATAACTGGTAAGAGTCTGGTAGGTGTGGGGTTAAGACACAGCTGGGAGGAGAGTGTTGCTAAGCCTGATGCAGCATGTTTGTCTGGTTACAGGCAGTGCTGTTCTGTTGAGAATCCATTAAACACATACTCGAGTGTTTCCAGCTGCTAATTCCATTGGGTATTGCAAGGAGTTTCAGTTAACAGCTGATCCTTAGACCTTTATTCTGGTTGTCACTGCTGAAAGAATCCCATAGTTGTAATTCATCGGTGTTTAAGAGATGAATTGTCTGTTTGTCTTACTTTCAGGTCAAACAAAATCCTTATTTCCTCTTCCTCTTTTTCTGACCAGCACTGTGGAAGACAAATCATCGCCATGTTCAAAATTCCAAGGCAGACGGTTTTGGTCAGCTGTTGAGGTAAAGAAAAAACACCGATCTTGTCTGTGAAAATCATTTTAGTTAAAAGGAGATTGTAGTCTTTGAGGAAATGTATCTTCAGTCAAATCTGATTCCTGAGAGCTTAATATATTTTAATAGGAAGGTTAGCTATTTTCGTCAGTGAGCTAATTATGCTTACCCACCTCTGATACGTAGTCAAGAGACTTTAATTTCATCATCTGTTCCTGCTAACCTTCCATGAGATCAGTCATTGGCACTCTGTGGATAGGTCTGTTTCCTCACTATGTGCATACAGTGCCCAGGTTGCTCTTGTAGAATAGAATCCCTGCATGTGCGTGTAAGCATATTAGTATAGCCTTATTCAGTCTAAAGTACTGAGTTATGTCTGATTAGGTGCTGAATATCTGAATGCCTGTGATACAGTTCCCTCTTAGATCCGTTTCCTCTATGAGTGTATTTGGATTCGTACTAAAGATGAGGTTTAGATGCAGGAAAACACATTAACATCCCAGTTCCCCTGCTGTGTGTGCTAACAAGGCCATGGTGACAGCCCTGCAGAGGCTTCCTGCTGCCATGTTGCACATTCCTGTAGAAAAATCAGGGAATTTGGGAATGTTGAGGACTTGCCATATTCACTCCTGGGGCAAGCTGTTGTGTAAGGGTTTGTCATGGACAGATGCAGGGAAGACAAGAGGGAGCTTAGTCCTGATACCTGGCAGACACAAAACAGACATAAGATTCTGGTATCACCCTCTGAGATTGTGTATTGCCTGACTTAAATGTCCAGTCAAATACATGCAAGTTTCTAAGAGTGACACTGGTGGTCTTCCACTGCAGATTGAAGTTTTCTCCTTTCAGTTTGTTTTCCATCCTCACTGTCAGGGTTCTCTTTAGAAGTGGTGATGTGCAGAATGGTTGAAAATGTGCTTATGTTGGGGATCTTCTGACAGTTTGGAGAGAATAAATCCTGTTTTTTGAGTACTGAGATTGGATGGACATGGTATCTTTTAAGTTTAAAAAGGAGGTTCTAATGCACCCTCAGCCATCAGATATGCATGTTCTGTTTCTCCATTACTGCAGCTGCTCTCCAAGGTTCTCCTTTGGGATGGGACTGTACAGGAAGACACAGTCCGTGGTGTGGGACTGAGCAAGCTGCTGAATCGTTGCCTTCTTCTGAACCTCTTCAACACACCACCAGGGCCAGAAAACATAGAGAAGTGTAAAGAGGTGAAAGGTCTTATTTCCACAGGGACAGATGTAGTCTGAAGTGTAATTATTTAACATTTAAAGTTGGTTTTTTGTTTGTTTTTTGATGACCTTGGTGTATAAAAGAATTTCAAAGCAAGCATTGGTTCCTAGGCTTTAGGAATAACTGCTTAAAATGATGGTTTTGTTTTTTGAAGACTAAACACTGCCAACAATAACTGAACTAGCCAAAAGGAGAAGTCTGCCAGAAGTGGTGTGACTTAGTGTTACTGAAAGCCTTTTTTTTTTCTTTCTATTTTTTCTTTCAGAATGCTCTCTGGGTGAACAGGTGGTTGCATGCTTCCCAGAAAGGTGGTTCCAAAATCTTGGAAGTGGGTCAACTCTCCCCGAGTCAGTGAACTTCTGCCAGCATTTGGTTCAGTGAGCACGTATGCTTCACAGGAATAACCACAGGTAACAAACAACATGTTCTTTGGGATGCAGCACTTGCTCATATTCTTTATGTTAGTATTTCTTTTAGGGACGTGGTTCAACGGGCATGGTGGTGATGGGTTGACAGTTGGACTAGATGATCTTTGTGTTTTTTGCCAACCTTAATGATTCTATGATTCTTAAATTCCTCAAGCCTCATGCATTTAACACTTTCAGTGATGTACTTCCAACATCTACGTACAACTAAAGATGCAATCCATAATGTAAAATGGATCGCTTTTGCAGTACTAGTTCAGGCTAGTTTGAGGCTCTAGATGTTGGGTGCAGTTAGTGGTCAGTGTAGCTCAAGGCACGTTTTAGCTTTATTGATTTTGAAGTCAGGTGTGAATGTGTTGCTATATCAACTTGTTTTTGTAATAGTGATGAAACTGAAGAAGTTGTTCTCCTGTTGCTGAAAGTCAAGGCTCTGCGTATTGCTGAAGAGCTCACTGAAGAGTGCAAACGGGAACATCTTAAATCTGTGATCAGGAAATAAGGATTTCTTTGAAGCAGCAGTTCTTTTGCTCAAACAAGCCTGATGCTCACTTTAAAGAAGTGGTCATGTTTAATGATTGGACTGCCTGCAGTTGTTTTACTGTGAAATATATATATATATATTTTTCCAACTGTCTTCTGATGCCATCTACTCTTAGACAGAATCACAACCGTCAGTGTAAAGTGCAGGTGTTCTGAAATATATGACGAAGCTTCATTGCTTTGTTCTTTTGGGAAGGATGACTGCAGTGAGTGCCTGTAACGTTACCACTGCTGGTGAGCAGACAACTTCACAAGCTGTTTTCAGTACCACACCAAATCACTCTAACCCAGGAGTCACTGAACTCTAACTTATTGTCCACTTAATGAGATAACTCTACAAAACTCACAGTGAGTTCCTCATAGCTTTCTGACCCTGACACAGAAGCAGGAATTCTGTATGCAGTGAGAAGTCTGATCTATGAACATCTACTGATGGTAAACGGGTGTTCAGGAAGGTAAGAAGTTGCACAGGAGAACGTCTTAACTACGCTTACTCTTCTCCAGAGTATGATTTGTAGTGGAGCTTTGTACTTGAGATACAGACTGGACTTTGTGCACAGACTTGGAGCTGTCACCCGCCCTCATTTATCAGACGAGCAGAACAACAACTCCAGTTACCTTCTAGTAATTGGCTCTCTAAGGACATTTACCTTTTGCTTCCCTGTAACACCCATTAAACCTCATTTCACCGTACCCATGTTGGATTTCTAATGTTGTGTAACTTCGTATATGTGCAGTAAATATTACTGCTGCAGAATAAAAAGGATGTTTTACTGTAGAAACAGCAGTGCGTCACAAATTCTGCTAAGTTTGCAATTGCCTGCTTCTCTAAAATGTTATGTATGGGTCTTCCATTTAACTCTTGGGGGCTTTTATTCCCTATGGTTTTTCTGTTGTTTTTTATTACAGAATATGTATTTTTGTAAACTATTTTAATTGTAAATTGCATTCATCAGTGTTATAGACAACAATGACTTTTAAAATAAAAGCAAAGCAATTCTTTTGAAAAGTAAAGATGTCTTTGTGTTAATGAGACTTTTAACGCTTTCAAGTCTTGAACACGACAGGAATGTTATGTGAAGTATGGAAAAAAACTGTGGCACTGCTGGCGCTTCATTATCTGCAGGATTTAGGAGTTCTGTTGTAAGTAATTGTGCACTTCTACTTTCCTGAGTGCAAAGAAAATACAACTGATGGGTAATCGGCTGAAGCATGTGATCTCCGTGCTTGCTTTTGTCTCCTCTGCTTCCTTATTCATGTGGAAAGTTGCTCCCAAAGAAATTAGTCTTGTGCTGCTATGAAACTGGAATAGGTTCAATCACGCTTTACCTCTGTAGAGGCTTCTTCCAGTGGCTGCAGACGTCACTTGTCATGACTGGTAAGCAGGGGAAGGCGATTTTTACTGGAGCTCAGAAGCCCCATCCCAGTTGAGTATCCTTGAGAACCTACTGTGCCACTTTGTGGTGAACCTTGCACCCATTCACACAATCTGACTGGAGTAACAGCTAATCTGGCTTCATTCTTGCAAGCTGGTTTCAAAACGTTGGTATTACTGCTTTGTTGTCAGGTTACTATTGGTGCTTTATCAGATGTCATTTCAAAAGTGCCTTTACAGGACAGCTAAGCAGCACTTACTCTCAGATTGTCCAGCTGGGCTTCTGTACATCTGCTTCCCTGCCATAGCCCCCTTCTGAACCTACTGAGTGAAGCATTTTCACAATTGGCCCCTGTCTACTTGGCAAAGGCAGAAGAAACAGTTATTTGGAAGTGACAACACAGTAACTGCAAACCCCTTCTGTTAGTTGTGATTTAGAAGGGAAGGCAGAAGCAGGGCTGAACACACTGTAACACTGTTTACAGGAAGGGACAGCTTAACATTCAGATGAGAACTGCTGAAATTTCACTGTCTTTTATTTGCATACGAAACTTGAAAACTGACAGTTCTTACATTGAACTCAAAGCTGTCACTTCATCAGCTCTTCACTCGCTTCCCTCCGTATTTATTCCTCTATTTTGAAGTATTGTACTCTCGCAGCATATCGAATTCCAGCCAGGGCTGCTTCCCCTTCTGCGCTTCCTTCATTTTTTTCTCGGGTAGCTCAAATTTTATTCCTTTAATGTTGTATTTCGGCCTCTCCCACCGTTTTGACCATGGTTGAGGTTTCATTCTGACCTGCAGCTAGAGGGAAAGATTTTTTTAAAAAAAGAAGAAAGGTATTAAAAGGTCAGAAGGTCAGAATTCTGACTGTGAAGCAAAGCAGTGAGACAAGTGCTGCTTTAAGAGAAGAGAGCAGCCCGATCTGTCAGCAAACTAAGGGACTACTGGACAGCAGTGGGAGAAAAGGGATTTTGGGGCTGTGTGGCTGTTACGTTTGTTCATATACCTAAATAACACTGATTTATTACACCGTCCTTAAGTTGATATGCTGTTAACTCTCTTCTACGCTTCTAACTCTGTTACTTACTAAGGAAAGAAGAATAGGACAGCAGCAGTTCCTCCTTTTCCCTGTAAGCTAAGTTGGATAGCATTCTTTTACCAGTCTGCCAGACCTCCTGAGATGCAGTTCTTGCTAACTGCTCCTTCCACCCCCCACATCAGTAGCATTAAGTTTCCATAGCGCTGGCTGTTCTGTCTGCACAGTGTAATACAGAGGCATCTGCAGGCCGTTACTCCTTGCACGTCTCCTAAGTTACCTACTGAGGAAGGCAGGTACTTTGGTTATGAATGTTCTTTCCCTACAGGAGTAGCATTAAGGTACCGGATTTTATATGCTTGTATCACCTTGATAACTACCACAACTAAAAGCTGTTTAACAGCCTTCCAGGCCATTGTAGAATGGCCACTTGGAAGAGACTCACAAGGATCATAGGAGTTCAACCCCTGCCTCCACATAAAACCAGCCACACTATGTCTGAGAGTGGTGTCCAAAGGCTCCTTGAACTCTGGCATATTCTGTGCATGGTCAACCTCTGGTGCAGAAGCTTTTCCACCCTGACCCTTCCCTGTTGCAGTCCTCCATCTGGCTCTGAAATGGAGCCCTGCAGAAACCCCAGGTGACTGCTCACCATCCTGATATAATCCCTGTATCAGTCAGAAAGTTAACTAAATTATCGCCTACGTTCCCACTAAAAAATTAAACTCCTGCCTTGTTTACAGGAATTTCTTCATGGTCTAAATGAGACACAGATGAAAAAAACACTTTTTTCATCACTTGATAGTAAAATATAGTAATTTTTTTCCTACTGTTTTTTACAAACAGCTGAGGAGAGCCTACAGGTGACACCACATTCAAGTGGTTATCTTGTGTTGGCAAAGCTTAAGGGGACTCTTAAAACTCTTTTCTGCTCCGATGAATTATACCGTGCCATAGAAATCTCCTTATGCTCTGGAGTTCAACTGTCTGGCAGCTAAGTTGAAGGCACGCTTCCTGACACAGTACTGGCCAGAGGGCCACTACCAACAGATTATTTGCATGGGGTCACTGTGTTTCAGACAGCATGGAGACTTGGCCTCAGAGCCAGGGAATGGCTTGAACACCTCCAGGGACAACAGTTCCACCACCTGCCTGGGCATTTCGAGAGGACATTTTTCCTAGTATCCAACCTGAACCTCCCCTGGCACATCTGAAGGCCATCACCTCTTGTCCTCCTGCTGCTCCTTGGGAGGAGAAGCTGACTCCCACCCAACCACAACCTCCTTTCAGGTAGTGGTGCAGAGAAATGAGGTTTCCTTTGAATCTCCTCCAGACTGAATAATCCCTGCTCTATCACTTGATAGTAAAAGATAATAATTTTTTTCCTACTGTTTTTTACAAACAGCTGAAGAGAGCCTACAGGAGACACCACATTCAAGTGGTTATCTTGTGTTGGCAAAGCTTAAGGGGACTCTTAAAACTCTTTTCTGCTCCGATGAATTATACCGTGCCATAGAAATCTCCTTATGCTCTTGAGTTCAACTGTCTGGCAGCTAAGTTGAAAGCACGCTTCCTGACACAGTACTGGCCAGAGGGCCACTACCAACAGATTATTTGCATGGGGTCACTGTGTTTCAGACAGCATGGAGACTTGGCCTCAGAGCCAGGGAATGGCTTGAACACCTCCAGGGACAACAGTTCCACCACCTGCCTGGGCATTTCGAGAGGACATTTTTCCTAGTATCCAACGTGAACCTCCCCTGGCACAACTGAAGGCCATCACCTCTTGTCCTGCTGCTGCTCCCTGGGAGGAGAAGCTGACTCCCACGCAGCCACAACCTCCTTTCAGGTAGTGGTGCAGAGAAATGAGGTTTCCTTTGAATCTCCTCCAGACTGAACAATCCCTGCTCCTTCAGACACTCCCAAAATATTGTGCCCCTAGATCCTTCACCTCTCTGTTGCCCTTCTCTGGATGCAATCCAGGGCCCCAGTGCCTTTCTTGTAGTGAGGGGCCCAAAACTGAGCACAGTACTGGACGTGCAGTTCCACCAGTGCTGAGAACAGCAGGCAGATCGCTTCACCAGTCCCTCTGACTGCACTATTTCTGACACAGGCCAGGATGCTGCTGGCATTCTTGGCCTACCTGGGCACACTGCTGGGTACGTGCAGCCAACTGTTGACCAATACCCCCAGTGTGCAACGTATCACATCGTCACTCTCCTCTCAGAGGCAGCACCACCACTTTAAACACTGTGCCACTTAAAGCAGTGCAGGTGGGTTTCGGAGACATGAAAAATGCTTAGCACAAGAGGAATTCCATTTCACAAACAGAATACCTGCACTCAGCTCCCAGCTGACCTCGAGATGTGAGGCAGAGGCAGAGGCAGGGCCCGTGTCTCTGTCACCTTCCGACACGCACTTTTCGAGTACCAATGCCTCAGAGCCCTGAGGAATCTGAGGGCGGCCCCCATCGCGGCCTACCCCTTCTACCTCCTCTCCTCTCTCTGCTTCTGCTTGTCAATAATGACGGGCTTCGGGTGCCGATGGAATTCTGTGTGCTCTCCATCACTGTTCATTCGACACATTGAGGAAGAAAACCACCCGGTGAAGATAAAACGCTCAGAAAAACACCGTTCTCAAAAGGCACCGTTCCCCACAGCCTCGCAGCTCAAACCCCCCGCAGGCGGCCGCCATAGTGACTACGAGTACTTCCGGTCCGCCGGCGCCAGAGCGCAGGGTGGCTACGGCAAGCTCGGAGGGCCAAAACTGCCCTCAGCGCGAAGCGGAGCTGTGTGTCGCTCTACTCCTAACCCCTTCTGAGCTCTGTTCATTATCTGATGGGTGGATTTGAAGTGGAGGGTATTTGACGCTGCTTAGAGAAACGAGGGGACTGTGAAAAAAAGGAGCGTGCTGCATTTTGTGGCGCAAGATGTTCTGGGAACTGCTGCTAACAATGCCCAGCAGGCTTCCTTTTTGCTGGGGAGAGGTTTAGCAAGGACTTTTTATATGAAAAGAGTTCATCCTATATTTCCTTTCCACTGACCTTCCGTCGTACTGCTTGAGAAATTGCTATGTCTTGCTGTAGAGAATGCACATGCACCTGCACCTGTATCTGCACAAAGAATCATCTAAACATCTCTGTATTTGTTTCTTTTTGGCACTGAGGTGGAGCTGTGTGGAACACAGACTTGGATGAATCTTCAGTCGGGTGCAGGGACGCGTAATGCTCATCTTAGATGTCACGCTGACAGCAGCAGTAGAGAGGCAAATGTCATAGGGTTTCATGTTTTTTTTTTTCCTTTTGTTTCAGTCCTAACCGTGGAAGCATAGAAGCGTTACCCAGACCAATTGAGCATTTCTCACATGCGCTTTCTACCAATGACACAGGGCAGTGGAAGTCAGCATCAGAAGCATCTGTAACAGCCCTGCAAAAGACTGGTGAGAGTTACCCTGGCAGCCTCCTTTGGCAACCTCAGGTCTCTGCAAGCTCTCAAGCTGTGTCGTAAGTCCTCCCGTGGTGCTGACTCAGCTCTCCCTGTCTTTGGTGTAGGAGAGCTGGTCTTCAGCTCCTTCCTGTTTCCTGCCTATCATCTGCTCCCTGCTTTGCCCGTGGCCCAGTGAGCCTTTTACTACTCGCCCCCAGATTTGCACGTGTGGATAAGAGCATCTTGATTTCTGTGTTGGGCTGAGCGGGTAGAGCAGGGCAAGGGGGCTGATTTGGACGTGCCGCTTTCCAAATACGGTGCTGTTTGCGTGGCAGTGCTTCTGGCGTTGCAAATTCTGTCAGATGTCAATGAATTCCTTGGAATCTGTTGAGTTGACTTGTGCAGCTTTCATTGTGGAGCTGAACCCTTCCTGTCCGCTTGTGTGCATAGCCATGGCCTTTGCTTCTTTCTTGCCTTTTTTTCTTGGTTGCGTTTGGCACTGTGCAAGCCGTGAATTGCCAGGGAAGAGCTGGAAGTGCTCTGGAGTTGTGGGGGACAAACTCCCAAGAAACAACGTGCAGCTTCAAAGCCCCAAAGTTTGGAGAGGTGAGGGATGCGCTGCCTGGTGCAGGACATGATGCGCTCTGCAAGGCGCTTTCCATGAAGACCTCAGATCTGCGCTCAAACTGCATCCAAAGCAACCCAATGCCCCGTGCTTGTTGTAGCCGGAGGTATCAGTGCCAGGAGTTGCTGCTGTGTTTGCCATGCCATTGTGTCGGCAGGGTGACGTTCATGGGGTGCAGTCATTCAAAACATCCTTGCAGATGTTCCTAGTGAGGGGCATGTTTCATTGACACTGCAGGTTGTTTTCTGGAAAATGAAAGGGTGGGCTTGTGTACCTCCAGATGGTTTTCATTTCCTGCTGACCATAGTGCATGTCATGTCTGCTGCCATTGCCCCACGGCCCTGTTGTGGTTTAAGCCGGTGGGTGGCTGAGCACCACACAGTCCTTCGCTTACTCCCCCCTTCCCGGTGGGATGGGGGAGAGAAATATGGGGGAAAAAAAAAGGTGGAACTCATGTGTTGAGAGAAATCTCTTTCCAAAGGTAGAGAAAAGGACAGAAGTAATGGATGCACACACACACACACACACATATGAATGTATGTAACAAGTGATGTAGAAGCAGTGGCTCAGCACCTCCCAAGCAATGGCCAAGCAGAGGAAGAGAGTGAGATGAGCTCCCACCCCCGTTAAAATGCCTTCCACTTGATGTCATATGGTATGGAATATCCCTTTGGCCCGTTGACGTCAGATGTCCTCATTTGGTTTCCTCCCAGCTCCTTCTTGAGAGCTTTGCTGAGAACGGCCTTGGCTCTGTACAGCTCTGCTTATCAGAAACTATAAACACGAGAGTGTTCTCACTGTTGTAGCATCATAGCAGACACTGAAGAAAAATGGATCCCACCTGAGACTAAGACAGCCCCCCAGTGTCCGTGCAGCGAGCCGTGTGGGGCTGCAGGTCAGTGCATTTCCCTGGCAGCATTGGCCAGGGGTGCTGGGGAGGTTTGCGTGCTCAGCTTGGGCATCGCGCTGCTGTGCCTGTCAACACAGCATGCTTCGTGCTCTCCAAGCAGCAGAACAGCGTTTCATCACCAAGGTGCCGTAATATTTACTGGAACCAGATGCATTTGTGTCTCTGAGGCTGGGTTTACCCTACGAGCTCTTCTCGAAGGAGCTGTTTTGATTCCCTTTGTCCGTGTGTGAGCGGAAGCGCTTATCCACCCTTGTGTTCTGTCCCAAGGTACTACTCTTGGTGGACAGAAGGAGCTGGTGGATTCAGCAGCAGTAGATTCTGTTGGTTTCCTCTCTGCTGCTTCATCCCTGGAGCTCGCTGCTGCACGGAAGAATACAGGCGTGTTTATCCCAGGCTGCTGTAAAGGGGAGCCCGGTTGGCGTAGCAGTGAGCAGCAGCTAACGGGCTGTGCAGAGGAGGCCTTTGCAGAAGGAGCAGGAGTGCCTGCGTCCATCTGTATCCTCGGATACGTTCTGGCAGTGAGGCAGCAGCTGTGGCTACAGTGACTGAATGCAGACTTGGCAAGACCCCCAAGGCTTGGGGCTGCCACGTGGCGTTTCCTAGCCCTACCCTCCTTTATATGCCTGGCAAAGCACAGCCACCCTGCACCCAGGGCAAGCGTTTGTCTTAGTGTCATGTTTCACGCTATCTTGTGAAGCTCAGGCACTGGGGGCAGCTTCCCCACAAAGAAAAGGAGGAGGAAATGAGGTCGTCATGGAAGCCAAAAGGCAAAAATGCACTCGGGAAAGAAACTGTCGAAGCAGTCTAGTAGCAGTGCTATGTATTTCTCTTCCTTTATTTCCATCCAGGTGCAAGAGATGGCTGCTCTAAGCCGCCCTTGGATGCAAAGAAGGACCCTAGTGTGGATTTGCCATAGGTCCAGCAAGAGGCTCAACAGCACCAAGCGCCGGGTCCTGCACTTTGGTCCCCCGACAAGCCCATGCCAGCTTCTCCAGGATTTGGCTGGGATGGAATTCCAACCACTGCACTGATTTCTCGAACGCTGGGGTGCCCTTTTGGAATCCTGTGGTCTTGTGACAGTGGTCTTGCCTCCCCACCTTGTCCGTCCATGGTGGAGCAGCCGGGTGGCCCTTAGTGATGTCATAAGCGGCTAGAATGAGGGGAGGAGCAGCGCGTGCTGCTTCCCTTCATTGGAGCGCTTGAGCTCGGCGTGAGTACGTGGCTTGTTGCACTTGTGCACTGATTGAGTCCCTTTGTCTTCATCCCGTCTTGCTGCAGCGTCTTGTAGGTAAGCTGAGACAGGTGCGGGATAGACGGGTGGGCAGTGAGGGCTTGAGAAGTGCTGGCTGGCAGAGCTCCTAGGATCATATTGCTTCGTCTGGACCGTCATACGCCATTTTCCCCCAGGCCATCACTTCCAAAGCCATCCATCAAGATGGCATTTGTCCCACGGTTTTTCCCTCGCCTTCCTTGCTAAATTGTGGAGGCTCACTGACCTGCTCTTTCTCCTGTCCCCCTGCCCACCCTCCTCATGCTCCCTTGGTGCAGCTTTTGCTCGTGGAAGATCAGAGCAAAGTGACAAGGAACGGCTGCAGGGTTCAAGGATCTGCTTCTCCCTTGTTCTGATCTCTTGCCAGGTACGTGCCATGTTTTGTATTGCCACATGGTTCAGCAGCCCGTGTTTAGTCACACCGTGTGTAGTAACACAGCCTCGTCCAGCTGAAATGCAGCTCTGGTCAACATGTGGGTTTTCTCCACTTCCTCTCCAGCTCAAGCCCTCAGCAGGATGCTGCCTGTAGTGCTGGGAGCAGCTAGTGTGAAGGAAAGCAATCCCTTAGGCAAAGAGCCCTAGCCCCACTCTGTGCAGAGCTGCACAACGTGAGCCAGGGGCAGAAGCGTGCATGCTTTGGCTGTGTGAGTGTGGCCGACAGCTGTAGGGAGCACAGTGGGCATGCAGGCAGAGGAAATGCGTGGGCAAGGCTGCGGGCGGCGCTGGTGGTGAGGCTGCTGCTGGGAGCCGGGGGCTGGGGAGCAGCTCCAGCCCCAGCAGCGACACCTCTCCCTGGCCTGCTACTGCGCTCTCAGCGTGCTGCGGGCAAATGCATCTGCTGCTTTGTGCCAGAGTCCCCATCTGCTAGCAGAGGGACAGCGACTTGGTCCAGTGCTGCGTATTGCAACGGCTGTCCCGTTTGAATAGACTGCACAGTGGTTGTTTCTAGAACAGCTGCCTCCGCCAGTGGGCAACTGAGAATAGTTCTGAAGAAGACTCTCAATCCAGTGCTGTGTGAAGCACAGGAAATGTGTTTCTTTTCTGTTGCAGCTTGTCGCGCCTGCTGTGATGGGCATCGCGAGCAGCGAGATCAGCCGTGGGCCTGACCGGGCGTTGACGGAGGTACAGTGTGAAGCTCTGCTTGGTCTCTGTTCCCTGCCTTGAGCCAGCAGTAGTGAGCCACAGGTGTGCCTCTCCTGCTTGTCAAGAGAGAGAGCATCCTTCCGGCTCTCTCGGTGTCCCTGAAGAGCTGCCTTAAAAGCTTCATTGCCTTGCTAGTGGCATCGAGATGGCACCCTGAAATCCTCCTTGTTTGTCCTCAGCTCCTCACCATGGCCTGTGCTCTCTGTTTCAGCCTGAGAAGCAGGGGAAGCCCTTGCTGGTCCAGGAGGAGTTATCTCTTAATATTCCAGCTATTGCTGCTGGCCATGTTATTAAGAGATACATTGCCCAGGCAGCGGATGAGCTCTCCTTGGAGGTAAGCAGATAAAGAAGGCGTTCCTTGTTGTCACGGCCAGAAGAGTATACCGTGTGAATGCATCAGGAATATTCTCAGACACCTTCAGAATGCCTTGTGAGGCGAAGCCCAGAAGATGCAGGTCCAGATAGGACTTGCACTGGGTTGGATGCAGGGAGGAGTTCAGCCATGTCTAAAAGACGTTTTGATTTGGCATGCTTGCACTGTATTCTGTCTGGTGTGTAAGGCAGTGACTCTTGTACCTCCAAGTTCAGCTTTCCTGACGGGAAATGCCTGAAGAGCTGCCCCGGTGCAATTGCTCTCAAGCTGTGCGCTCTTTGGCAGTGCAGAAGAAGGGTGCCATTTCAGCTGTGCTTTCCTCCCAGCTGTGCTGACGCTGGGATTGATGTTGCAATGTCTTGCAGGTGGGAGACCTGGTGTGCGTTCTTGATATGCCAGCAAAGGAGCAGAGCCCCTGGTGGAGAGGCAAGCATGGCTTTCAGGTAGGCACGAGCTTCAGACTCCTGGGCGCAATTGCAGTCAAGTGAGGAACGTCAGCTTTGAGCTGCTCGGCCTCCACAGGGTGGCTTCTGGACGTCAACAGCTTCCCTGTGTCGCTGTCAGAGGACTTTCCCTTTGGCTCTGGGCTTGGGTGGGAAACTGTCTCCTCATGTGACTTAGAAGCAAGAGCCTCTTGCGCTCAATAGGCAGTCAGGAGTTGAGCATCTCTGTCCTTTGTACAAGCACGGAGAACAGCCATCTTATGCTCCGTCAGTTGCTTTTGTAGGTCTTCTGGCTGCAAATGTTGAATGAGGGTTACTTTTCTGCAGGCCATTCTTTCTTGGTTGAACAGTTGAGGCCTGAGAAACGCTGCATTCAGTATTCCATCTCTCTTCTTGATCTTGTTCCAGGTTGGATTTTTCCCTGGTGAGTGCGTGGAGCTCATCAACGGAAAAATTCCTGAGGCCCTCATCAATTCAGCGCCAAAGCCAGGTACGGATGTTACATGTGATGGCGCGGGGAAATCAAATGGAGTCTTTTTCTGGGTGTGTTCTGTGTTGAATACCTCCTTGATCCATCCCACGTTCTCCTCTGTGTTGATGATCCTTCCTGCATCCCACGGGGCGTAGGGCTGCTGTTTTGTAGGCAGTGAGAATGAGGGCTTGGGCAAACGATAGGATCCTTGTAGAATGGCTTGGGATGGAAGGGACCTCAAGGATCATCAAGCTCCAACCCCCGTGCCTCAGGCAGGGCTGCCAACCTCCACTTCGAATGCCAGACTAGACCAGGCTGCCCAGGGCCCCATCCAACCTGGCCTTGGACTCCTCCAGGGACGGGGAAAATCTGTTGTTGTAGGTACTTGTTGGCAATGTTCTTCCCGCTTTTACGTGCTCTGTCGAATGTGTGATGCTCGGCCTGGTCCCACTGAGCCCAACCTGAAATGAACTGGTTTCTTCCTTTTGTTGTGCAGTGCCAAAGAAGCGTGGCAAGCTCCTCAGCTTCCTTCGTTCCTTCGTGAAGGCCCGCCCAGAGGAACCGAAGCAGCGGGAGATGGAGCTGGAGAAGGAGAAGGGAGGGGTGTTTGGCTGTGACCTGGGAGAGCATCTTCTCCACTCTGGCCGTGATGGTAAGGAACAGCCCATTCCTGAGAGCTTCCTCTCTCTGTTGGGCATGTAAAGATGAAAGAAAGGGAGATCATGTCTAGCAGGGGGCAGGTTGATAGCGGTGGAGAAACGTGAAATGGGAGTTATGGCTGCAAGGGAAGCTGAGGCTAATGCTCATAGGAGGCCGGCACACTTGTATTTGCTTAAAGCCAAAGGTGTAAGCCAATCCCACGCTAGCCTGAAAACCAAGGAAGCCTTTTGGCCCAAGAGAGTGTACTGCGTCAGTTTCCTAGCTCTTCTGGACATGAGGTCTCACGCCTCCATTGCGGTGGGAGCTGTGATGGGACTTGTGGCAGTGTCTCTGGCTTCCCCAGAATTACTTTCTGCAGGCTGCTTGGCAGGTCCTGGCATTTCTTGAAAGCCCAGAACACGTCCGTGTCCAGATTTGTCCCTTTCTCCTGCCTGCCTGCGTCATCTGCGACAGCCTTCTTTCTCCTGTGAGGAGGAGGCAAGCAGTAGCCCGGCTGGGGTTAGTGGATGGCATGTGACAGGGGCAGCGGCTGAAGCAGGACTTGAATCAGGAGCTCAGCTAAGCGCTGGCCCTTGTTCTGTAGTCCCCCAGGTCGTGCAGAGCTGCGCTGAGTTCATTGAGCAGCACGGCGTGGTGCAGGGGATCTACCGCCTGTCCGGCGTGGCGTCCAAGATCCAGAAGCTGCGGTAAGAGTGCTTCTGGACTGTATGTTGTCTTGCTTTGGAGTTGTTTTCCTCTTTCTCCAAGCCCTCTGTTTTTGTGACCTTCTCTCCAGCCATGACTTTGAGTCGGAGCAGATTCCGGAGCTCACCGTCCGGGACATTCACAGCGTGAGCTCCCTGTGCAAGATGTACTTCAGGGAGCTCCCGAGCCCTCTGCTGAGCGAGCAGCTGCATGGCAAGTTCTCGGTAAGCACAAGGCAATGGCTTTCATGTCCCTCTTCCCTGGGCCTCTTGGCGTGGTCTGTCCCATACACACACGCCTGCGCACCTTTTGGTCTTTCTTTCTTGATTTTCTGTTAGCCCCGTGGGGTAGCCTTGCATGTCTGCTACATCCTGCAGCATACTGATACCACTTTTGGTGCTCCCTGGAGGTGGTCATTTCCGTATTCACAATGCTTGCGAGAATTCCTGTTCTTTTGCTATTCCCCAACTATTTCTGGAACGGGAATGGGATTAATAGCACAGGTTACTGGAAGATGAATGCCCATTGCGAGGAGCTGAGGTGCAGAACCGATGAGGCTGTCAAGCGGCCCAGTGCTTGGAGTGCTTGGCCTTGATGGCACCAGCTGCGTGCCGCTGTGTTCCCCAGCTTTTCTGCCTGTTGGAAGGCATAAAATTCGCCTCGGTGCTGAGCAACAGCGCTCCGTCCCCGTATTGCCGACCCTGCGGCAGGTATCTCTACTGATGTGTGTCTCAATCCCTTTCTGCTTTCTTCCAGGACGCTGTTTGTGCCGGTACTGATGAGGAGCGGTTGCTCAGCATGCAGGAGGTCATCCAGCAGCTGCCCGCGCCTCACTACAGGTCAGAAAACTGCTGCCCTCGGTCTGGGGAGCTCAGCCCTGCTGCATTTCTGAGGGCGATGATGCGATGGCAGGCTTTGTCTTATGCTGGCAACGTGATGCCTGTGTGTGTGTTGAAGTGGTGGATGGCTGCGTGGGGTGAATGGATTGGGTCAGCTCCTGGGCACGGGGGCACGGCTGGTGCAGCTGATGGCTGCGGCTGTGCTGTGCTGGGGCTTGGTGCTGCAGCACCAAACCTGGGAAAGCTTGATCTACTTGCTAGTAGCAAGAACAAGCAGTGGCATGAAGTGAGGTTTGTTTGGTGAATGTGAGCACGGCGTGCTCAGTGGTGCTGAAGGTTTGGCTCTTGCTTTCCAGGACGCTGGAGTACCTGATCAGACACTTGGCTTGTCTCGCTGGGAGCTGCTCCATTACAAACATGCCCGCTAAGAACTTAGCAATTGTGTGGGCTCCCAACCTCTTCAGGTAAACTTCTTTTTCCATCTCAGCACAAGGCTTAGATCTGTTCTCCCACGGGCACACTTTGGAGAGGAGGACAATTTCTGCTCTCTTGGTTTTGTCAGATGGGGCTGGTGTGTCCTTGATCACCCGGGAGAATGTCTTCAGTGGCATCAGTGCTTGCCCACTGCGGAAGTCTCCAGAGCCCAACTGGACAGCCTTTGGCTGCCCAAACGTGGGGAAACGATCTTGGGTCAATGACTTCTCCAATCTGCCTTTTCTACAGATCCCAGCAGAACGAGGCTGCCTGCGCCAGCGGAAGAGCTGCCTGCGTGGAACTGCAGAGGCAGTCGGACGTGGTGGAATTCCTGATCAACCACACCGACGTCCTCTTCTGCTCCAGCTCCACATCAGGCATCGGAGATGGAGCAGGTGAGCGTCTTCCTGCATGAGCTTTGTCTTGCTGAGACACCTTGATCAAATGCAGGCCTTCTCCAGGATTGTTGAGCTACGCTTTTGCTATCGAGGGGCCAGCAGGCTTGTGGGCTTAGATGAGAATATGGCAACCTGTGGCTGGATGCAGAGAATGTCCAAGCCCAAAGTTGAGCATGAGAAAACCGTCCCTGTCATGGTGATGTTTTGCGTGCATGTGAAGCTTGATGAAAGGGTTTTGACCTCCTCTTTTTCCAGTGGTTCGGATAAGCAAGGCTGAGAGATGTGCGGCAGCTCCCCCAGAACTGTGATGGCTGTGCCGCTGCTTTCTGATCCTCCCTCTTAGCTGTGGTCTTCCCTTCCAGGGCGCAGTTCTCCATCAGGGCCCAAGTCTGTGCAGGTGTCTTCTCCTGCCACCAAGATGCTCACCCTGGAGGAGGCACAGGCACAGAGGGGAGGCCACAGCAGCTCTCCCGCTGTGACAGAGATCAGGGACATGGAAGTGGAAGAAGGCCCCGCAGCTGCGCGGGGGAAATTCCACACAATCATTGACTTTCCGTCTGAAAGGTAAAGAGGACTTTCTTTTCCAGCAGCTTCCTATCAGACTTGGTTGGGTGGGCTTTTGTGGCTTTTTCTCCACTATTGCTAGTGCCAAAACTTGCAGAAGCTACGTGACGCTAATGGGGCGTGTGGTGGTGTACTGAATGTCCCCTCCCTTTGGACTCTGAGGTTCAACTAACAGGCATGCTCTGCATCTGGGTTGACATGGCTGAGGGGAATGTAGCCAGCAAGACTCCAGGGCTGAGCTCTAGGAATGGAACTATCCTCAACCGTGTGAATCAGAGCGAGCTTCAAAGTTGTGTTTCAGCAGGAACCAGGCAGTGCTAGGAACAAGCAAGTGTTGGCAAGAGCTCAGGGCAGCTCTTCCCTCACCCTGCACCATGCACGACTCACACCGCTCCCTCTTTTCTCCCTCCAGACCAAGTCCACCCAGCAGGGTGAAGGAATCCCCAGCGTGCAGTTGGTGTTCCTGTTTCAGGCCCAGAAAACCATCCTCTGTGGCCAAACGCCAACTGCAGCGTGATGCCAGGGAGCCCTCGGAAACAGAGGTGGTGGTCCTGGCAGGTAAGGGTGCACATCCAGCTGTCAAAACCCTGCTTGTCAGCACCATGGAATAAATGCTTGCAGTTAGCTTGTTCCTCCTGCTAGCGTTCAAGCCCGTGCCTACCATCTTCGGTTCAGCCCTGTCTTTCTTTCCCAAATCTGGTGTCTCTGGTGAAGTCAAGATGTGGACCTGCCGGAGCACCCCCCACTCGTGCCTTTTCCCGAGTAGTTTTGGAAAGAGACGGGAGATGGGCACCACTGCAGTATGTCTCAGAATGATTCCTTCTGACACTTAGGATGGAAGGAAGAGTACGTTTGTGGCTCCGTGTTGCCTCTGTATCAGCAGGCACACATTTAAAAGAAAGACAAACAACAAAAGCGCAACAGGTCCTTTCGAGACAGTGCTCCTACTGTTGCTATTGTCCTATTGGCTTTGTCCTGCTGCCACTGCAATAGCAAATCTCAAGAACCACTCTCATCATTCAGCTTGTGCAAGTTTGCCACTAACTGTTTGCCTGTGTATCTACTCCTTCCTAGGTGAACCGAGCCCTCGTCCACGCAGAAGAGCCAGAGCGTATAGCGATGGTTCACTGTGTGCTGGTATCAATGCAGAGCTGCTAGGAAGCACAAATCGCTGCAGCTCGGATGACAGCCTTCCATACAACATCAGTGAGGGAATGAAGGTGTTGATCCAGGTGGAAGCCCTCATCTCTCCCGGCTGTGCAGAAGACGCTGACCTGAGCCTGCCAGAAACAACAGTCACTGAGCTGGACTGTGACGGGGCACCATTGCAGTGCAGCCCAGCCCAAGCACAGCCCGAGTGCCCCGACAGCAGCAGCTCCATGCAGGAGCAGGTCAGCGTCAGCCAGGAGGAGCCGAGCCTGGTGGAGGGGGACGTAGAATCAGAGCTCCAGTCCCAGGCACCGGGCAGCAGCACGAGCTCTGAGCCCCTCTCTCCTGAACAAGAAAGGATGAGTCCCATCTGTACACCGGACCTCTCACCAAAAGGCCCTCCTGGCTGTTAAGGAATAAAAGCACGCTGGTGCTGGATCAACGCCTTGACTGCCTTCTGAGTCTTCATTCCCAGGGATTGGGATGGATGCAAGCAACAGCACAGCAGCTCATGTTGCAAGGCTATGGCTGTGGGCTGTGCGTGCAGCAGAGCTGCGGGTTTGTTCCCATTTTGTCTGGCTGTGGGATGCCTGCAGCGAGAGCTGTGCACCCGTAGTGTATGGTAGCAAAGAATCTCCAGCATCCGGGATGCTGCTCATGATCATGGCCAGCTTGCTGGCTGTGGCTTTGTGATGCTTTTGAGTGAGGGCTTTTGGATGCTCTTGGATGCATCGGCTGGTCCCCGCCAGCTCTCTCCTCCCTCCCACCGTGTCCATTCCTGGCTCCCAGCTACGAGCTGGCCCTGCAGAGCATCTGCAGCCCTGTCAGCATCAGCATCCAGCAGCGGCAGGAGGAGCTCCCCCTGACCAACGCCAGGCAGTAGTGCTCGGTCTGCAGGTTAGCTGCCATTTACCTGTAGGTGGCTCTTGCAGAAGAAGACTCAAACAGCAGAGCGTTTTCCTCATCTGCAGCACGCAAATGCTACAAAAGCAGAAACAACCCAGGAAGCTGTGGGTTTGCGAGTCTGCATGGACATGCACTGTCTGTTTTGATGGTGCTCTTTCATCCTTTATTTCCTTCTCCTTGCTCTTCCATAAGCTGCTCAGGATTGGAAAGCTGCATGTCCCATAATTCCCCAGAACCCCAGTTTTGAGACAGCTTGTAGTTGTGGCTGTAGCCACAAGTGTTTTGTTTCGTAGAGGGAGCTCATGTGGGTTGTAGGTCTTGTTCTTGCGAAGACTTGTTCTGCAACAGGTGTTCCACTTGGGCTCCGTAGCACGTGCTGGCCATGCGGGTACAGCATGCAATGGAACAAACCCTGCAGGCCCTGGGGAGAGGCAAAGCAGGAGAGTGGCTGCCCCACGGTGGGGATGAAAGGCAGAGTGCCCTTTGAAGCAGGGGATGCCCTGCTGGCTCTGCCGATCGCATCCACTGCTGGCACGTTCCTTCTTCCTCCTTTCTGGCAGTTTGCTGTCGAGCAGATTGAGGTGGAAGTCAAAGACTCAAATCCAATGTTGCGAAGCCACTGCAGATGCCAAATCCCTGCACGGGAGACTTGGCCATGTGCAGGAGTTACTGCAGGATGAGGAGCTGCTATTGGTCTTCAAGCAGGAAGGAGTTTGTTATCCACGCATAATACTGTATGTATTTGTTGTTGGTGGTGTTGTTTTAAAATCAGTGCCAGTGTGCAGTCTGATCCGATGTGTTTGAACAGTGTGGTGTAAGGATTGTCAGCTGAGAACAGCAGCAGAACATGGGGCTGTTGCAGGGGGAAGGCATGGGGAAGGAAGCGGGGAAAGGAAAGGGAAAGCCTGGAAAAGGAATGGGGAAGGCACGGGGTGAAGGAAGGGGGCAAGAGACAGGGGAATGAAGGGGAAAGGACAGAATACCTGCAGAGCAGCCTAAAAAGCAGTAACAAGCTCTGGGAGGGCCATAGAGTGCCAGATTCTGTGCTGGGTGTTTATCTGTGTGTGTACGTTGTCACTGTTTGTGCCTGGCTGCACTGCTCCAGCCCAGAGCCCGCTGCCTGCAGCTGCATCTTTGCTTCCTTCCCTCCTGCCCGGAGCCCCACGGGTGCTCCCACAACTCCCTTCCCACCCCCAAAATGCCAGAGCAGACACCTGGCAGTGGGATGGAGGAATCCCAGCAGCCCGTTTTCCTTCTGCCTGCAGCTCTCTCCTCCTCTGCCACACAGGGCTCCAGACTGTCCAATGGGAAAGACGTGGGGGAAAGGGAGTGCTGGCAGGAGCGACTGCTGCGGCTGACTGGGGAGGGTCTGCATCCCACGTGCCCTCCTGTGCTCTCTCTCCAGCTGCAGGAGGGCCAGAGAAGGGCAGATGAAAAGCTGCAGCTGAGCCTGATGGACCCGCACAGCTCTCGGGCTGTCTTCCAGAGGTAGCTGTGATTTACATTAGGTAGCTGTGAAATACATGAAAGCACGAAGAAGACAGAGGCTGAGTGAACACCAATATGGCGCTCTGCTTTCTGCCAACGTGCTTTAATTTTGTTGTCGTTAAATGTACTGGGCAGTTACATTTTGGCATGTGAATATTTAAAAACACTGCAACAGATGCTGGCAAAAAGTAATTTTTTAAAAGTTTTTATTATTATTATTATTTTCTTTTTGTAAAGCTCTTAGCACTTTCCTGAGTTTGGAGGAGTTTCCCTCTGTTTTCTTCGTCTTCACCCCCACCGCCCCCCACTTCTCATTCCGTGTTCTTCCCCCGTCATGCCGACAGAGCACTGACCGCCAGCGATTGCGCCGCGGGCCGCATCGATCCCGTCGAGGTTCTTTCCGCGGTCTCTGCCGCCACCTCGTGGCCAATGCGCGGAACTGCCGCTGTCCGCTGCTCAGTCCTGCAGGCGGCACAACGCGTGCGCGTAGGAATGCGGAAGTGGCTTCGTAACCGCTCTGTGCAGCTCATCCGCCGCTCTCTATTGTGATTAGTCCTCCAGGTCCCGGCGAGCATGCGCCCGACGACTCCAAACCGGCAACTGTTGCTCCTAAGCGCTACGCGTGCGGGCGAGCTGACGGTTCTCGGACCGCCGGCTCAGCGATCTCCTCCTTCTAAACCAGGCTGCCCCTCATCTATTTCCACGGCGGCACCGAACGTACGCGGCCGCCATTCCGCCGATCGGCCACGCGGGGGCGCCAGAGACCGCGGAAACGACGACTCCGAGCGGATCGCCGTTGACCCGCACCGCCTCGTCCCGTGAGGCGGCCCGAACCGCCGCGGAGCGGCCGCTGCCCTCGGGGGAGCCGTGCGGGGAAGCGGGGCGGCGCTGAGCTTCGGGAGCGAGGAGGAGGAGCGGGAAGGTGATCGACTCAGGGCAGGTGGGGCTGTCAGTCCTTTTGTCGTGGCTCTTCAGCCTGTTCAGACAAGGCAGTGGGCAGCTGAGATGTCCTGGGTGGAGATGGGAACTTGCAAGGGAGCGTGTGAGAAGGACAGGTGGGGTCAGGCATCTGCAGCTGCCGAGATAGCCATCCCCATCACCTCTCAGTGCTCATCTTAATTGAATTGTTTTCATTGAAATCTGCTCCCCCCCTTCAGGGAAGGAAGTTAAATTAAAGTCTGCCTCTGGGTTCTGTTAAAGTCTTTCTCAAACTGAGCGATCGTATGAGATACCAAAGGTGATTTTGTTGTTTTTTTTTTAAGAAAATTAAAAAGCAGAATTGTAATAAATGTAAACTTTTCAGGGGTATTTCATTTAATAACTAATGAGAGCTGTAAGCGTAAGTTTTTGGGCTATAAGGTTAGTAAGGAGACGATTCAGATCGTTTGTGTTGGGCAATGAGCACAAGGTAAGTGCTGATATGCTTCTGTGCCTGCAGCTTAAATTAAGTTGGTATAAATTATATATATATATATATATATATATAAATTATAATATTGGTATAATTAAATTAACCTGTACTTGAGTTTTTAAGAGAGCTTTGAACTGTTGTGTAGCTGGTTGTATTTGATGGAAATGCTGTGTTTTCTTATGCTGCAGTATGTCAGTAGGGGCAGCCGGTTTTGTGTCTTGTGTGCACTGAAGCCAGCTGACACTGATACGGATGAACAGCCCAAGCAGAAAATGCTTCTGGCTTCTACTTCTCTGTTGAACTGAAGAATCAGTAGGGGTAATGTGGGACATACATACAAGGGGACACAAATAACAGGAGACGGTAGGGAGCTGACTGTTGAAATCTAAATGCAATAATGTGTACAGTTTGGAAGCTGGAACTTAACATGCAGGCTCAGTTTGCCTTTTCCATTGTTGGGAACAGACTGTGGTAGGCACTGTCCGTTTCCATCCAGGACTGGGAAGCGGTGAGCTGGTATTCCATCACTTGTTACAAGGTGTAAAGCAAACGAAGGTGATGTGGAGCCTTTGTTTGGGACGCAGGCACTGTAGAACAGGAGGACAAGGAAGGATTGACTGATAACTGGCAGCAGCTTGAGAAGAGTGAGCTCGGGGATGTAGCCCTTTCTGGTTCTAACTGGTGTGCAGGTGGGGTGGGTGCAAAGCATGCAGACTCTGAGTGTGTGTGCACTCTGGGAAGCACAGCTGGAAGCGTCACCAGGAAGGGGAGAGAGGAAGGGTGGATCTGGGGTCTCTCCCTGTGCTCACTCAGGTGCTCACCTCCCGGTTCAGGCTGTGACCTGGCAATCCCCCTGCACGAGGGAGCAGCCACAGCTGTCCCACAGTTCACTGATAATACTGACTGTGCTTTACGCTGGACACTGTGAATTTTTCATCAGGAGGTTTTACTTACTTTGGTTAGTCTCCAAATGAAGAGCAGAAGCAGAATCAGTGTTCTGCATTCACCTCTTTGTCTTGTTCCTGTCTTCTGGTAGCTGGGAATGGCAAACCAAGTAATGATGGACTGGAGAGTGATGAAAAGATGAAGCTTCTGAAAACGTGTGAGCATCGAAGGTACATATAGTTACATCTAACTGTAGTAAGTGTGTGTCTGCTTCCTGTTACTTACACAGGGGTGAAGGTAAATCTGTGCGATTACTAAAGGAGATGATACACACACGTGCAAAAATGCCTTTCCTTTCCAAAGCTCAAGGTACATGGAAACCATCTATTGGTTAATGGGGGGTTTTCTTCGTGCTGATTGGAATCTGAATGTTAATAGGTACTATTAATTTAACATAAGTTGAAGTGAGACTGTTCACAAAACTGAAAGTAGATTTTTCCCTGCTGTTGGAATAAATGATATTGTGATTATATATAGGAATACACTGTTGTGATTACTGCACAGATGACAAAAATAGGCAGGTGGTATTGTTGCTGGTGGGGTGGCAGTGGGTGCATCAGAACATCTAACCTACCCTCTGTTATCAGCGTAGGCCAGGTGCTACATTTTGAACGTCGGGGTCTGCTGCTGACCTTAAGTTACTGGGAGCTCTGAAACCGTTCCAGTTGCATTGGTGCCTTCACTCAGCACTGTTTAGGCACAGGTAAGGACTAAAGAGTTTTATTGGTTAAAAAACGACGTAATAAAACTTTGCTTGAAGCAAACTGTTAACCTTTAACGTTAAGTAATGTCAATAATTACATACAAGAGGTATGCTATGCAAATAATAGGTATAAATATAATTTTCCTGTTGATTTTTGCATGCTCTTACTGGCTCTGACAGAGGTGACTGAATTCCAGAAGAGCAAAGGTTGGTCAGGATATGAGAGCAAAATTCCTCCCGTATTGAGAAGGATTTTCAAGGGAGAGTGAAGAAATACTCCTTTTGAATGGTATATCGTTTATTTTCTACAGCACAGAATTAATGCATTTAAACAATTCTGACCAATGCCTTAGGAAGAATAGATAGAAGATAGAAGACTGTAGGCTTCTTTAGTTTAATCAGTTTTTTGTCCAAAGTTGGAATGTATTTCAAATTGAGATTTGAACTGCCTTAGTGAGCAGGTCACGAGGAGCTGGGAGAGGCACAATGCACATTTGCTGAATAACAGAAGGAGGATTTTCGTGTCTGAGCTTTTAAGAGACATACAACATATGAAATGTAATGGGTATTTCAATCTGTGCAGTTGTTCAAAACCGCAGAAGTCTTTTTGTGGTCTTCTGTATCTTTTTTTTTTTCCTGAAAAAGGCTTTGCCAGAGTGCAGGACGGGGGCATGCTGCTTGCAGGGAAGACTTCTGTACAGGAGCTTTGCCGTGGGTTTAGAGGCATTCCAGAGCTTGAGATAAGTGTTGATAACTAGAAGGAGGGCATCTTTTCCTCTTGTCAGGTTGCTTGTATATGAATCACTTGCATCTTTATTGATGTGGAGCTGTTTGCTGACATTTTGACAACCCTACCCTCTGAAATCTAGCTTTACGTTCAGTTTTAGCTTGCTGCTTTGGTCCATTCCGTGATTAGAATCCATGTAAAATTGTTAAATGAGAATCTTTTGGTATCAAAATGGTATCTTTTGGTAGATATATTTCTGTATGGAGTTTTTCTCTCAATCCTGACAGCTGGAACAACTAACGGGAATGATCTTTCAGCAGAATTCTACAGACCTGAAAGGGATGCCCTGGTTCAGAGCTGTAGAAGGATTCATCGACTTCACAGACTGAGAACCATACACAGCTTTGCGATAACGTGTTTGAAAAACAAGTCCTGTCCAGAAGGGAATGCAGTCAGGCAAAACAGGTAAAGGCTGTTGTGGTAATGGGGAAGGAAGTTCTTGATGCAGTGTATGCACTCTGTAAATATTCGCTGTAACATACACTTAGCCCAGTTCTGGTTTTATTCTCATGTAAATCTGGGAGTTTATCCAGCATAAAGTAGGTGAAACTAAGTTGATGTTTAGGCCCTTAGTATGAAAAGAAATAATAACAAACGTTTATGCAGTCGCCACACTTGACTTCAGGAAGAAGCTTTAGATAAGATTCTGTTTGTATAGTAGCTGTGGTGTTTTGTTGTGTTTCTTTTTAGTAGAACTTCATAGCTGGAAAATACATTAATCTCGTTATCCAAGAGGATTTTATTAAAAAAAAAAAGTAAGATGGTTTAAGCTGAGACTTGCTCACAGGTCTTTAATGCAGTCACAATCTTAGAGTCTATTATATACAGTGGCACCTGCATTCAGCTGAATTAGCATTTTGCTTTTCCACATGAACAAAATAACTGCCTAAAATTGTTGTAAGTGGAAGGTGAGATCCTTTTCTTGTGAGGATGTGTTAATATTTTTCCTTTTTTCTTTTTTTGGCAGGATTTGATTAACACGGTTGTCCTGAGGATGAAGCAGTCTGTAGAGGAGGATGTCTTTATCCCTCTGTATCCGAAAAGGTAAGCTGTCTCTGGGAATTTATTTATTTACTTTTTAAAATTTTTATTTTTAGTCATAGAATCAGAGAACTGCTCAGGCTGGGAAAGACCTTAAAGACCACCAAGTCTACCTGCAACCTAACCTCTTTTTTTAGCCTTTGTTCTATTTTTCTGTATTTTTTCCCCAGAAGTGTGGGTGAAACATATTGTAGACATCCATGAGCAAATGAAACAAATGTGCCTTCTACTGTTTCTCTGTAGGAATAGTTACCAAACATTGATGTTTATGAACTCTTTCTGACAAGAGTAACTACGCAGTCGACTTAATGCTTTTTTGCTCCTGTAACTAAAAGCTTTCATAAATGGAAAGTTCTTAGTTTAAGGGGCACAGCCCAGAGTCTGGTTTTGTGATCTTAACTTGGAGTATCTGAGGGCTTGTGTTATTTGTGGTGGTCTGCTCCCCTTTCTACTCCTGACTCCTCCTTTCTTTCCTGAAATAGTTGATATTGCTGATGCTTATTACTGGATGCTCTTAGAGAGAGGATAACTGGTAAGAGTCTGGTAGATGTGGGGTTAAGACACAGCTGGGAGAAGAGTGTTGCTAAGCCTGATGCAGCATGTTTGTCTGGTTACAAGCAGTGCTGTTCGTCTGAGAATCCATTAAACACATACTCGAGTGTTTCCAACTGCTAATTCCATTGGGTATTGCAAGGAGTTTCAGTTAACAGCTGTTTCCTTAGACCTTTATTCTGGTTGTCACTGCTGAAAGAATCCCATAGTTGTAATTCATCGGTGTTTAAGAGATGAATTGTCTGTTTGTCTTACTTTCAGGTCAAGCAAAATCCTTATTTCCTCTTCCTCTTTTTCTGACCAGCACTGTGGAAGACAAATCATCGCCATGTTCAAAATTCCAAGGCAGACGGTTTTGGTCAGCTGTTGAGGTAAAGAAAAAACACCGATCTTGTCTGCGAAAATCATTTTAGTTAAGAGGAGATTGTAGTCTTTGAGGAAATGTATCGTCAGTCAAATCTGATTCCTGAGAGTTTTATGTATTTTAATAGGAAGGTTAGCTGTTTTCATCAGTGAGCTATTTATGGTCACCCACCTCTGATACGTAGTCAAGAGACTTTAATTTCATCATCTGTTCCTGCTAACCTTCCATGAGATCAGTCATTGGCACTCTGTGGATAGGTCTGTTTCCTCAGTGTGTGCATACAGTGCCCATGTTGCTCCTGTAGAATAGAATCCCTGCATGTGCGTGTAAGCGTATTAGTATAGCTTTATTCAGTCTAAAGTGCTGAGTTAGGAATGTCTGAATGCCTGTGATTCAGTTCCCTCTTAGATCCGTTTCCTCTATGAGTGTATTTGAATTCGTACTAAAGATGAGGTTTAGATGCAGGAAAACACATTAACGTCCCAGTTCCCCTGCTGTGTGTGCTAACAAGGCCATGGTGACAGCTCTGCAGAGGCTTCCTGCTGCCATGTTGCACATTCCTGTAGAAAAATCAGGGACTTTGGGAATGTTGAGGACTTGCCATATTCACTCCTGGGGCAAGCTGTTGTGTAAGGGTTTGTCATGGACAGATGCAGAGAAGACAAGAGGGAGCTTAGTACTGATACCTGGCAGACAAGAAACAGACATAAGATTCTGGTATCACCCTCTGAGATTGTGTATTGCCTGACTTAAATGTCCAGTCAAATACATGTTTCTAAAAGCGAGACCAGTGGTCTTTCACTGCAGATTGAAGTTTTCTCCTTTCAGTTTGTTTTCCATCCTCACTGTCAGGGTTCTCTTTAGAAGTGGTGATGTGCAGAATGGTTGAAAATGTGCTTATGTTGGGGATCTTCTGACAGTTTGGAGAGAATAAATCCTGTTTTTTGAGTACTGAGATTGGATGGACATGGTATCTTTTAAGTTTAAAAAGGAGGTTCTAACGCACCCTCAGCCATCAGATATGCATGTTCTGTTTCTCCATTACTGCAGCTGCTCTCCAAGGTTCTCCTTTGGGATGGGACTGTACAGGAAGACACAGTCCGTGGTGTGGGACTGAGCAAGCTGCTGAATCGTTGCCTTCTTCTGAACCGCTTCAACACACCACCAGGGCCAGAAAACATAGAGAAGTGTAAAGAGGTGAAAGGTCTTATTTCCATGGGGACAGATGTAGTCTGAAGTGTAATTATTTAACATTTGAAGTTGTTTTTTTGTTTGTTTGTTTGTTTTTTAATGACCTTGGTGTATAGAAGAATTTCAAAGCAAGCATTTGTTCCCAGGCTTTTAGGAATAACTGCTTAAAATGATGGTTTTGGTTTTTGAAGAGTAAACACTGCCAATAATAACTGAACTAGCCAAAAGGAGAAGGCTGCCAGAAGTGGTGTGACTTAGTGTTACTGAAAGCCTTTTTTTTTTCTTTCTATTTTTTCTTTCAGAATGCTCTCTGGGTGAACAGGTGGTTGCATGCTTCCCAGAAAGGTGGTTCCAAAATCTTGGAAGTGGGTCAACTCTCCCCGAGTCAGTGAACTTCTGCCAGCATTTGGTTCAGTGAGCACGTATGCTTCACAGGAATAACCACAGGTAACAAACAACATGTTCTTTGGGATGCAGCACTTACTCATATTCTTTATGTTCGTATTTCTTTTAGGGACGTGGTTCAACGGGCATGGTGGTGATGGGTTGACAGTTGGACTAGATGATCTTTGTGGTTTTTTCCAACCTTAATGATTCTATGATTCTTAAATTCCTCAAGCCTCATGCATTTAACACTTTCAGTGATGTACTTCCAACATCTACGTACAACTAAAGATGCAATCCATAATGTAAAATGGATCGCTTTTGCAGTACTAGTTCAGGCTAGTTTGAGGCTCTAGATGTTGGTTGCAGTTAGTGGTCAGTGTAGCTCAAGGCACGTTTTAGCTTTATTGATTTTGAAGTCAGGTGTGAATGTGTTGCTATGTCAATTTGTTTTTGTAATAGTGATGAAACTGAAGAAGTTGTTCTCCTGTTGGTGAAAGTCAAGGCTCTGCGTATTGCTGAAGAGCTCATTGAAGTGTGCAAACGGGAACATCTTAAATCTGTGATCAGGAAATAAGGATTTCTTTGAAGCAGCAGTTCTTTTACTGAAACAAGCCTGATGCTCACTCTAAAAAATGGTCATGTTTAATGAGTGGACTGCCTGCAGTTGTTTTACTGTGAAGTATTTTGTTTGTTTGTTTTTTTTCCAAATGTCTTCTGATGCCATCTACTCCTAGACAGAATCACAATCGTCAGTGTGAAGTGCAGGTGTTCTGAAATATATGACCAAGCCTCACTGCTTTGTTCTTTTGGGAAGGATGACTGCAGTAAGTGCCTGTAACATTACCACTGCTGGTGAGCAGACAACTTCACAAGCTGTTTTCAGTACCACACCAAATCACTCTGACCCCGGAGTCACTGAACTCTAACTTATCGTCCACTTAATGAGATAACTCTACCAAACTCACAGTGAGTTCTTCATAGCTTTTTGATCCCAACACAGAAGCAGGAATTCTGCGTGCCATGAGAAGTTTCATCTGTGAAGATCTACTGATGGTAAATGGCAGTTCAGGAAGGTAAGAAGTTGCACAGGAGAACGTCTTAACTACGCTTACTCTTCTCCAGAGTATGATTTGTAGTGGAGCTTTGTACTTGAGATACAGACTGGACTTTGTGCACAGACTTGGAGCTGTCACCCGCCCTTATTTATCAGACAGGCAGAACAACAACTCCAGTTACCTTCTAGTAATTGGCTCTCTAAGGACATTTACCTTTTGCTTCCCTGTAAGACCCAATAAACCTCATCTCATCGTACCCGTGTTGGATTTCTAATGTTGTGTAACTTCGTGTATGTGCAGTAAATATTACTGCTGCAGAATAAAAAGGATGTTTTACTGTAGAAACAGCAGCGCGCCACAAATTCTGCTAAGTTTGCTATTGCCTGCTTCTCTAAAATGTTATTCATGGGTCTTCCATTTAACTCTTGGGGGCTTCTATTCCCTATGGTTTTTCTGTTGTTTTGTATTACAGAATATGTATTTTTGTAAACTATTTTAATTGTAAATAGCATTCATCAGTGTTATAGACAACAATGACTTTTAAAATAAAAGCAAAACCATTATTTTGAAAAGTAAAGATGTTTTTGTGTTAATGAGACTTTTAACGCTTTCAAGTCTTGAACACGACAGGAGTGTTATGTGAAGTATGGAAAAAAACTTGGGCACTGCTGGCGCTTCATTATCTGCAGGATTTAGGAGTTCTGTTGTAAGTAATTGTGCACTTCTACTTTCCTGAGTGCAAAGAAAATACAACTGATGGGTAATCAGCTGAAGCATGTGATCTCCGTGCTTGCTTTTGTCTCCTCTGCTTCCTTATTCATGTGGAAAGTTGCTCCCAAAGAAATTAGTCTTGTGCTGCTATGAAATTGGAATAGGTTCTATCACGCTTTACCTCTGTAGAGGCTTCTTCCAGTGGCTGCAGACGTCACTTGTCATGACTGGTAAGCAGGGGAAGGCGATTTTTACTGGAGCTCAGAAGCCCCATCCCAGTTGAGTATCTTTGAGAACCTACTGTGCCACTTTGTGGTGAACCTTGCACCCATTCCCACAATCTGACTGGAGTAACAGCTAATCTGGCTTCATTCTTGCAAGCTGGTTTCAAAACGTTGGTATTACTGCTTTGTTGTCAGGTTACTATTGGTGCTTTATCAGATGTCATTTCAAAAGTGCCTTTACAGGACAGCTAAGCAGCACTTACTGTCAGATTGTCCAGCTGGGCTTCTGTACATCTGCTTCCCTGCCGTAGCCCCCTTCTGAACCTACTGAGTGAAGCATTTTCACAATTGGCCCCTGTCTACTTGGCAAAGGCAGAAGAAACAGTTATTTGGAAGTGACAACACGATAACTGCAAACCCCTTCTATTAGCTGTGATTTAGAAGGGAAGGCAGAAGCAGGGCTGAACACACTGTAACGCTGGTCAGAAAAGGGAATGTTTGTTTTCAGGACAGGACAGTTTAACATTCAGACAAGAACTGCTGAAATTTCACTGTCTTTTATTTGCATACGAAACTTGAAAACTGACAATTCTTACACTGAACTCAAAGCTGTTACTTGTTCAGCTCTTCACTCGCTTCCCTCCGTATTTATTCCTCTATTTTGAAGTATCGTATTCTTGCAGCATATCGAATTCCAGCCAGGGCTGCTTCCACTTCTGTGCTTCCTTCATTTTTGTCTCGTGTAGCTCAAATTTTATTCCTTTTATGTTGTATTTCGGCCTCTCCCACCGTTTTGACCATGGCTGAGGTTTCATTCTGACCTGCAGCTAGAAGGAAAGATTTAAAAAAAGAAAGAAAGAAAAAAGAAAGGTATTAAAAGGTCAGAAGGTCAGAATTCTGACTGTGAAGTAAAGCAGTGAGACAAGTGCTGCTTTAAGAGAAGAGAGCAGCCCGATCTGTCAGCAAACTAAGGGACTACTGGACAGCAGTGGGAGAAAAGGGATTTGGGGTCTGTGTGGCTGTTACGTTTGTTCATGTACCTAAATAACACTGATTTATTACACCGTCCTTAAGTTGATATGCTGTTAACTCTCTTCTACGCTTCTAACTCTGTTAATTACTAAGGAAAGAAGAATAGGACAGCAGCCGTTCCTCCTTTTCCCTGTAAGCTAAGTTGGATAGCATTCTTTTACCAGTCTGCCAGACCTTCTGAGATGCAGATCTTGCTAACTGCTCCTTCCACCCCCCACATCAGTAGCATTAGGTTTCCATAGCGTTGGCTGTTCTGTCTGCACAGTGTAATACAGAGGCATCCGCAGGCCATTACTCCTTGCACGTCTCCTAAGTTACCTACTGAGGAAGGCAGGTTCTTTGGTTATGAATGTTCTTTCCCCACAGGAGTAGCATTAAGGTTTCCAGATTTTACATGCTTGTGTCTCCTTGATAACTAACACAACTAAAAGCTGTTTAACAGCCTTCCAGGCCATTGTAGAATGGCCACTTGGAAGAGACTCACAAGGATCATAGGAGTTCAACCCCTGCCTCCACATAAAACCAGCCACACTATGTCTGAGAGTGGTGTCCAAAGGCTCCTTGAACTCTGGCATGTTTGGGCCTGGGCAACCTGTTTCGTGCACGGTCAACCTCTGGTGCAGAAGCTTTTCCACCCTGACCCTCCCCTGATGCAGTCCTCCATCTGGTTCTGAAATGGAGCCCTGCAGAAACCCCAGGTGACTGCTCACCATCCTGATATAATCCCGGTATCAGTCAGAAAGTTAACTAAATTATCGCCTACGTTCCCACTAAAAAATTAAACTCCTGCCTTGTTTACAGGAATTTCTTCATGGTCTAAATGAGACACAGATGAAAAAAACACTTTTTTCATCACTTGATAGTGAAAGGTAATAATTTTTTTCCTACTGTTTCTTACAAACAGCTGAAGAGAGCCTACAGGAGACACCACATTCAAGTGGTTATCTTGTGTTGGCAAAGCTTAAAGGGACTCTTAAAACTCTTTTCTGATCCGATGAATTATACCGTGCCATAGAAATCTCCTTATGCTCTGGAGTTCAACTGTCTGGCAGCTAAGTTGAAGGCACACTTCCTGACACAGTACTGGCCAGAGGGCCACTACCAACAGGTTATTTGCATGGGGTCACTGTGTTTCAGGCAGCATGGAGACTTGGCCTCAGAGCCAGGGAATGGCTTGAACACCTCCAGGGACAACAATTCCACCACCTGCCTGGGCATTTCGAGAGGACATTTTTCCTAGTATCCAACCTGAACCTCCCCTGGCACAACTGAAGGCCATCACCTCTTGTCCTCCTGCTGCTAAGAAGAGGAGGAGAAAGAGCCAACTCTCATGCAGCCACAATCTCCTTTCAGGTAGTGGTGCAAAGAAATGAGGTTTCCTTTGAATCTGCTCCAGACTGAACACTCCCTGCTCCCTGCTCCTTCAGATACTCCCATACTATTGTGCCCCAGATCCTTCACCACTCTGTTGCCCTTCTCTGGACATGATCAAGAGCCCCAGTGCCTTTCTTGCAGTGAGGGGCCCAAAACTGAGCACAGTACTGGACGTGCAGTTCCACCAGTGCTGAGAACAGCCGGCAGATCGCTTCACCAGTCCTTCTGACTGCACTATTTCTGACACAGGCCAGGATGCTGCTGGCATTCTTGGCCACCTGGGCACACTGCTGGGTACATGCAGCCAACTGTTGACCAATACCCCCAGTGTGCAACGTATCACATCGTCACTCTCCTCTCAGAGGCAGCACTGCCACTTTAAACACTCCGCCGCTTAAAGCAATGCAGGTGGGTTGCGGAGACATGAAAAATGCTTAGCACAAGAGGAATTCCATTTCACAAACAGAAATACCTGCACTCAGCTCCCAGCTGACCTCGAGATGTGAGGCAAAGGCAGAGGCAGGGCCCGTGTCTCTGTCACCTTCCGACACGCACTTTTCGAGTACCAATGCCTCAGAGCCCTGAGGAATCTGAGGGCGGCCCCCACCGCGGCCTACCCCTTCTACCTCCTCTCCTCTCTCTGCTTCTGCTTGTCAATAATGACGGGCTTCGAGGGAGGCTGGAATCCTGTGGGCTCTCCATCGCCGTTCATTCGACACATCGAGGAAGAAAACCACCCGGTGAAGATAATACGCTCAGAAAAACACCGTTCTCAAAAGGCACCGTTCCCCACAGCCTCGCAGCTCAAACCCCCCGCAGGCGGCTGCCATAGTGACTACAAGTACTTCCGGTCCGCCGGCGCCAGAGCGCAGGGTGGCTACGGCAAGCTCGGAGGGCCAAAACTGCCCTCAGCGCGAAGCGGAGCTGTGTGTCGCTCTACTCCTAACCCCTTCTGAGCTCTGTTCATTATCTGATGGGTGTATTTGAAGTGGAGGGTATTTGACGCTGCTTAGAGAAACGAGGGGCCTGTGAAAAAAAGGAGCGTGCTGCATTTTGTGGTGCAAGATGTTCTGGGAACGGCTGCTAACAATGCCCAGCAGGCTTCCTTTTTGCTGGGGAGAGGTTGAACAAGGACTTCTTATATGAAAAGTTTTCATCATCCATTTCCTTTCCATTGACCTTCTGTCATACCACTGCTTGAGAAATTGCTATTTCTTGCTGTAGAGAATGCACATGCACCTGCACTTGTATCTGCACAAAGAATCATCTAAACATCTCTGTACGGGTTTCTTTTTGGCACTGGGATGGAGCTGTGTGGAACACAGACTTGGATGAATCTTCAGTCGGGTGCAGGGACGCGTAATGCTCATCTTAGATGTCACGCTGACAGCAGCAGTAGAGAGGCAAATGTCATAGGGTTGCATGCTTTTTTTTTTTCCTTTTGTTTCAGTCCTCACCGTGGAAGCATAGAAGCGTTACCCAGACAGACTGACCATTTCTCACATGTGCTTTCTACCAATGACACAGGGCAGTGGAAGTCCGCATCAGAAGTCCGCATCTGTAACAGCCCTGCAAAAGACCGGTGAGAGTTACCCTGGTGGCCTCCTTTGGCAACCTCAGGTCTCTGTAAGCTCTCAAGCTGAGTCGTAAGTCCTCCCGTGGTGCTGACTCAGCTCTCCCTGTCTTTGGTGTAGGAGAGCTGGTCTTCAGCTCCTTCCTGTTTCCTGCCTATCATCTGCTCCCTGCTTTGCCCGTGGCCCAGTGAGCCTTTTACTACTCGCCCCCAGATTTGCACGTGTGGATAAGAGCATCTGCTTATGTACGTTTCTTTTCTGCTTGTGGTGTCAGGCTGAGCAACAGCTCCCAGCCGAGCTTGTGGTGAGCGAGACACGGAGTAGCTGGAGATGGAGTTCTCCGTGTCACTAAAGCATGAGCTTGATGGCTGTCGTGAGCCAAAGCAAGAGAGTTTGTGTGTTTAATTTCTGCGTTGGGCTGAGCGGGTAGAGCAGGGCAAGGGGGCTGATTTGGATGTGCTGCTTTCCCAATACGGTGCTGTTGGCGTGGCAGTGCTTCTGGTGTTGCAAATTGTGTCAGATGTCAATGAATTCCTTGGAATCTGTTGAGTTGACTTGTGTAGGTTTCGTTCTCCTGCTGAACCCTTCCTGGCCACTTGTGTGCATAGCCATGGCCTTTGCTTCTTTCTTGCCTTTTTTTCTTTGTTGCGTTTGGCACTGTGCAAGCCGTGAATTGCCAGGGAAGAGCTGGAAGTGCTCTGGAGTTGTGGGGGACAAAGTGCCAAGAAGCAGCGTGCAGCTTCAAAGCCCCAAAGTTTGGAGAGATGAGAGATGCGCTGCCTGGTGCAGGACATGATGCGCTCTGCAAGGCGCTTTCCATGAAGACCTCAGATCTGCGCTCAAACTGCATCCAAAGCAACCCAATGCCCCGTGCTTGTTGTACCCGGAGGTATCGGTGCCAGGAGTTGCTGCTGTGTTTGCCATGCCCTTGTGTCAGCAGGGTGACGTTCATGGGGTCCAATGCCCTCAGTCATTCAAAGCATCCTTGCAAATGTTCATACTGAGGGGCATGTTTCATTGACACCATAGGTTGTTTTCTGGAAAATGAAAGAGTGGGCTTGCGTACCTCCAGATGGTTTTCATTTCCTGCTGAGCACAGTGCACGTCATGTCTGCTGCCATTGCCCCACGGCCCTGTTGTGGTTTAAGCCGGTGGGTGGCTCAGCACCACACAGTCCATTGCTTATTCCCCCCTTCCCGGTGGGATGGGGGAGAGAATTATGGGGGGAAAAAAAGAAGGTGGGAGTCATGTGTTGAGAGAAATCTCTTTCCAAAGGTAGAGAAAAGGACAGAAGTAATGGATGCACGCACACACACACACACACATATATATTTATGAATGTATGTAACAAGTGATGTAGAAGCAGTGGCTCAGCACCTCCCAAGCAATGGCCAAGCAGAGGAAGAGAGTGAGATGAGCTCCCACCCCGTCCATAACCCCTTCCACGTGATGTCATATGGTATGGAATATCCCTTTGGCCCGTTGACATCAGCTGTCCTCATTTGGTTTCCTCCCAGCTCCTTCTTGAGAGCTTTGCTGAGAACGGCCTTGGCTCTGTCCAGGTCTGCTTCTCAGAAACTATAAACACGAGAGTGTTCTCACTGTCATAGCATCATAGCAGACACTGAAGAAAAATGGATCCCACCTGAGACTAAGACAGCCCCCCAGTGTCCGTGCAGCGAGCCGTGTGGGGCTGCAGGTCGTGCATTTCCCTGGCAGCATTGGCCAGGGGTGCTGGGGAGGTTTGCGTGCTCAGCTTGGGCATCGCGCTGCTGTGCCTGTCAACACAGCATGCTTCGTGCTCTCCAAGCAACAGAACAGCGTTTCATCACCAAGGTGCCGTAATATTTACTGGAACCAGATGCATTTGTGTCTCTGAGGCTGGGTTTACCCAACGAGCTCTTCTTGACGAAGCTATTTTGATTCCCTTTGTCCGTGTGCGAGCGGAAGTGCTTATCCCCACTTGTGTTCTGTCCCAGGGTATTTCTCTTGGTGGACAGAAGGAGCCGGTGGATTCAGCAGCAGTAGATTCTGTTGGTTTCCTCTGTGCTGCTTCATCCCTGGAGCTCGCTGCTGCACGGAAGAGTACAGGCGTGTTTATCCCAGGGCTGCTGTAAAGGGGAGCCCGGTTGGCATAGCAGTGAGAAGCAGCTAACGGGCTGTGCAGAGGAGGGCTTTGCAGAAGGAGCAGGAGTGCCTGCGTCCATCTGTATCCTCGGATACGTTCTGGCAGTGAGGCAGCAGCTGTGGCCACAGTGACTGAATGCAGACTTGGCAAGACCCCCAAGGCTTGGGGCTGCCACGTGGCGTTTCCTAGCCCTACCCTCCTTTATATGCCTGGCAAAGCACAGCCACCCTGCACCCAGGGCAAGCGTTTGTCTTAGTGTCATGTTTCATGCTGTCTTGTGAAGCTCAGGCACTGGGGGCAGCTTCCCCCCAAAGAAAAGGAGGAGGAAATGAGGTCGTCATGGAAGCCAAAAGGCAAAAATGCACTCGGGAAAGAAACTGTCGAAGCAGTCTAGTAGCAGTGCTATGTATTTCTCTTCCTTTATTTCCATCCAGGTGAAAGAGATGGCTGCTCTAAGCCGCCCTTGGGTGCAAAGAAGGACCCTAGTGTGGATTTGCCATAGGCCCAGCAAGAGGCTCAACAGCACCAAGCGCCGGGTCCTGCACTTTGGTCCCGACAACCCCATGCCAGCTTCTCCAGGATTTGGCTGGGATGGAATTCCAACCACGCACTGATTTCTCGAACGCTGGGGTGCCCTGTTGGAATCCTGTGGTCTTGTGACGTGGTCTTGCCTCCCAACCTTGTCCGTCCATGGTGGAGCAGCCGGGTGGCCCTTAGTGATGTCATAAGCGGCTAGAATGAGGGGAGGAGCAGCGCGTGCTGCGTCCCTTCATTGGAGCGCTTGAGCTCAGCGTGAGTACGTGTCTTGTTGCACTTGTGCATCTACTGAGTGTGTTTGTCTTCATCCCGTCTTGTGCAGCGCCTTGTAGGTAAGCTGAGACGGTGCGGGATAGACGGGTGGGCAGCGAGGGCTTGAGAAGTGCTGGCTGGCAGAGCTCCTAGGATCATATTTCTTCATCTGGACCATCAGACGCCATTTTCCCCCCAAGGCCATCACTTCCAAAGCCATCCATCAAGATGGCATTTGTCCAACGGTTTTTCCCTCACCTTCCTTGCTAAATTGTGGAGGCTCACTGACCTGCTCTTTCTCTGTCCCCTGCCCACCCTCCGCCTGCTCCCTTGGTGCAGCTTTTGCTCGCGGAAGATCAGAGCAAAGTGACAAGGAACGGCTGCGGGTTCGAGGATCTTGTTCTCCCTTGTTCTGATCTCTTGCCAGGTACGTGCCATGTTTTGTATTGCCACATGGTTCAGCAGCCCGTGTTTAGTCGCACCGTGTGTAGTAACACAGCCTCGTCCAGCTGAAATGCAGCTCTGGTCACGTGTGGGTTTTTTCCACTTCCTCTCCAGCTCAACCCTCAGCAGGATGCTGCCTGTAGTGCTGGGAGCAGCTAGTGTGAAGGAAGGCAATCCCTTAGGCCAAGAGCCCTAGCCGCAGTTTGTGCAGAGCTGCACAACATGAGCCAGGGGCAGAAGCGAGCATGCTTTGGCTGTGTGAGTGTGCCCGACAGCTGTAGGGAGCACAGCGGGCATGCAGGCAGAGGAAATGCGTGGGCAAGGCTGCGGTTGGCGCTGGTGCTGAGGCTGCTGCTGGGAGCCGGGGGCTGGGGAGCAGCTCCAGCCCCAGCAGCGACACCTCTCCCTGGCCTGCTACTGCGCTCTCAGCGTGCTGCGGGCAAATGCATCTGCTGCTTTGTGCCAGAGTCCCCATCTGCTAGCAGAGGGACAGCGACTTGGTCCAATGCTGCGTATTGCAATGGCTGTCCCGTTTGATTAGACTGCACAAAGTGGTTGTTTCTAGAAGTAGTTCTGAAGAAGTCTCTCAATCCAGTGCTGTGTGAGCACAGGAAATGTGATTCTTTTCTGTTGCAGCTTGTCGCGCCTGCTGTGATGGGCATCGCGAGCAGCGAGATCAGCCGTGGGCCTGACCGGGCGTTGACGGAGGTACAGTGTGAAGCTCTGCTTGGTCTCTGTTCCCTGACTTGAGCCAGCAGTGTGAGCCACAGTTGTGCTCTCCTGCTTTTCAAGAGAGAGAGCATCCTTCCGGCTCTCTCGGTGTCCCTGAAGAGCTGCCTTAAAAGCTTCATTGCCTTGCTAGTGGCATCGAGATGGCACCCTGAAATCCTCCTTGTTTGTCCTCAGCTCCTCACCATGGTCTGTGCTCTCTGTTTCAGCCTGAGAACCAGGGGAAGCCCTTGCTGGTCCGTGAGGAGTCATCTCTTAATATTCCAGCTATTGCTGCTGGCCATGTTATTAAGAGATACATTGCCCAGGCAGCGGATGAGCTCTCCTTGGAGGTAAGCAGATAAAGAAGGCGTTCCTTGTTGTCTCGGCCAGAAGAGTATACCGTGTGAATGCATCAGGAATATTCTCAGACACCTTCAGAATGCCTTGTGAGGCGAAGCCCAGAAGATGCAGGTCCAGATAGGACTTGCACTGGGTTGGATGCAGGGAGGAGTTCAGCCATGTCTAAAAGATGGTTTCATATGGCATGCTTGCACTGTATTCTGTGTGGTGTGTAAGGCAGTGACTCTTGTACCTCCACGTTCAGCTTTCCCACGGGAAATGCCTGAAGAGCTGCCCCGGTGCAATTGCTCTCAAGCTGTGCGCTCTTTGGCAGTGCAGAAGAAGGGTGCCATTTCAGCTGTGCTTTCCTCCCAGCTGTGCTGACGCTGGGATTGATGTTGCAATGTCTTGCAGGTGGGAGACCTGGTGTGCGTTCTTGATATGCCAGCAAAGGAGCAGAGCCCCTGGTGGAGAGGCAAGCATGGCTTTCAGGTAGGCACGAGCTTCAGACTCGTGGGCGCAACTGCAGTCAAGTGAGGAACGTCAGCTTCGAGCTGCTCGGCCTCCACAGGGTGGCTTCTGGACGTCAACAGCTTCCCTGTGTCGCTGTCAGAGGACTTTCCCTTTGGCTCTGGGCTTGGGTGGGAAACTGTCTCCTCATGTGACTTAGAAGCAAGAGCCTCTTGTGCTCAATAGGCAGTCAGGAGTTGAGCATCTCTGTCCTTTGTACAAGCACGGAGAACAGCCATCTTATGCTCCGTCAGTTGCTTTTGTAGGTCTTCTGGCTGCAAATGTTGAATGAGGGTTACTTTTCTGCAGGCCATTCTTTCTTGGTTGAACAGTTGAGGCCTGAGAAATGCTGCATTCAGTATTCCATCCGTCTCTTTGTTCTTGTTCCAGGTTGGATTTTTCCCTGGTGAGTGCGTGGAGCTCATCAACGGAAAAATTCCTGAGGCCCTCATCAATTCAGCGCCAAAGCCAGGTACGGATGTTACATGTGATGGCGCGGGGAAGTCACATGGAGTCTTTTTCTGGGTGTGTTCTGTGTTGAATACCTCCTTTATCCATCCCACGTTCTCCTCTGTGTTGATGATCCTTCCTGCATGCCACGGGGCGTAGGGCTGCTGTTTTGTAGGCAGTGAGAATGAGGGCTTGGGCAAATGCTCGAATCCTTGTAGAATGCAGTGTTGGCAATGTTCTTGCCGCTTTTACGTGCTCTGTCGAATGTGTGATGCTCGGCCTGGTCCCACTGAGCCCAACCTGAAATGAACTGGTTTCTTCCTTTTGTTGTGCAGTGCCAAAGAAGCGTGGCAAGCTCCTCAGCTTCCTTCGTTCCTTCGTGAAGGCCCACCCAGAGGAACCGAAGCAGCGGGAGATGGAGCTGGAGAAAGAGAAGGGAGGGGTGTTTGGCTGTGACCTGGGAGAGCATCTTCTCCACTCTGGCCGTGATGGTAAGGAACAGCCCGTTCCTGAGAGCTTCCTCTCTGTTGGGCATGTAAAGATGAAAGAAAGGGAGATCGTGTCTAGCAAGGGGCAGGTTGATAGCGGTGGAGAAGCGTGAGGTGGGAGTTATGGCTGCAAGGGAAGCTGAGGCTAATGCTCATAGGAGGCCGGCACACTTGTATTTGCTTAAAGCCAAAGGTGTAAGCCAATCCCACGCTAGCCTGAAAACCAAGGAAGCCTTTTGGCCCAAGAGAGTGTAGTGCGTCAGTTTCCTAGCTCTTCTGGACATGAGGTCTCACGCCTCCATTCCGGTGGGAGCTGTGATGGGACTTGTGGCAGTGTCTCTGGCTTCCCCAGAATTACTTTCTGCAGGCTGCTTGGCAGGTTGTGGCATTTCTTGAAAGCCAAGAACACGTCCGTGTCCAGTTTTGTCCCCGGCTCCTGCCTGTCTGCGCCGTCTGCGACAGCCTTTTTTCTCCTCTACGGAGGAGGCAAGCAGTAGCCTGGCTGGGCTTAGTGGATGGGATGTGACAGGGGCAGCGGCTGAAGCAGGACTTGAATCAGGAGCTCAGCTAAGCGCTGGCCCTTGTTCTGTAGTCCCCCAGGTCGTGCAGAGCTGCGCTGAGTTCATTGAGCAGCACGGCGTGGTGCAGGGGATCTACCGCCTGTCCGGCGTGGCGTCCAAGATCCAGAAGCTGCGGTAAGAGTGCTTCTGGACTGTATGTTGTCTTGCTTTGGAGTTGTTTTCCTCTTTCTCCAAGCCCTCTGTTTTTGTGTCCTTCTCTCCAGCCATGACTTTGAGTCGGAGCAGATTCCGGAGCTCACCGTCCGGGACATTCACAGCGTGAGCTCCCTGTGCAAGATGTACTTCAGGGAGCTCCCGAGCCCTCTGCTGAGCGAGCAACTGCATGGCAAGTTCTCGGTAAGCACAAGGCAATGGCCTTCATGTCCCTCTTCGTGGCCTTTTCCATCCACACACATGCCTGCGCACCTTTTTTTGGTCTTTTTTCTGTTGAAGTTGGGGTTTTGATGGACATCCAGTGGGTGTCGCTGTACAACAAGCAGCTCATGCTTCCTGCACACCGGGTGCACCGTAACACCTGGTGTGTGCATCCTGCCATTGGAAATGTGGGAGATGGGAACAGCAGTGCCCTCTGCAGCTTTGAGGCCCTTTTTCTGTTAGCCCCATACGCTTGACTCGCATGACGTGTGTCTCAAGCCCTTTCTGCTTTCTTCCAGGATGCTGTTTGTGCCGGTACAGATGAAGAGCGGTTGGTCAGAATGCAGGAGGTCATCCAGCAGCTGCCCGCGCCTCACTACAGGTCAGAAAACTGCTGCCCTCAGTCTGGGGAGCTCCGCCCTGCTGCATTTCAGAGGGCGATGATGCGATGGCAGGGTTTGTGTCACGCTGGCAACGTGATGCCTGTGTGTGTTGAAGTGGTTGATGGCTGCGTGGGGTGAATGGATTGGGTCAGCTCCTGGGCACGGGGGCACGGCTGGTGCAGCTGATGGCTGCGGCTGTGCTGTGCTGGGGCTTGGTGCTGCAGCGTGGCACTTGGGAAAGCTTGATCTACTTGCTAGAAGCAAGAACAAGCAGTGGCATGAAGAGTGGTTTGTTTGGTGAATGTGAGCCCGGCGTGCTCAGTGGTGCTGAAGGTTTGGCTCTTGCTTTCCAGGACGCTGGAATACCTTCTGAGACACTTGGCTTGTCTGGCTGGGAGCTGCTCCATCACAAACATGCACGCTAAGAACTTAGCAATTGTATGGGCTCCCAACCTCTTCAGGTAAACTTCTTTTTCCGCCTCAGCACAAGGCTTCCATCTGTTCTCCCCACGGGCACACTTTGGAGAGGAGGACAATTTGTGCTCTCTTGGTTTTGTCAGATGGGGCTGGTGTGTCCTTGATCACCCGGGAGAATGTCTTCAGTGGCATCACTGCTTGCCCACTGCGGAAGTCTCCAGAGCCCAACTCGGACAGCCTTTGGCTGCCCAAATGCCCAAACGTGGGGAAATGATCTCGGGTCAATGACTTCTCCAATCTGCCTTTTCTACAGATCCCAGCAGAACGAGGCTGCCTGCGCCAGCGGAAGAGCTGCCTGCGAGGAACTGCAGAGGCAGTCGGACGTGGTAGAATTCCTCATCAACCACACCGACGTCCTCTTCTGCTCCAGCTCCACATCAGGCATCGGAGATGGAGCAGGTGAGCGTCTTCCTGCATGAGCTTTGTCTTGATGAGACACCTTGATCAAATGCAGGCCTTCTCCAGGATTGTTGAGCTACGCTTTTGCTTTTGAGGGGCCAGCAGATTTGTGGGCTTAGATGAGAATATGGCATCCTGTGGCTGGATGCGGAGAATGTCCAAGCCCAAAGTTGAGCATGAGAAAACCGTCCCTGTCATGGTGATGTTTTGCGTGCAGGTGAAGCTTGATGAAAGGGTTTTGACCTCCTCTTCTTTCACTTGACCAGAAAAGCAAAGCTGAGAGATGTGCGGCACCTCCTCCAGAACTGTGATGGCTATGCTGCTGCTTTCTGATCCTCCCTCTTAGCTGTGGTCTTCCCTTCCAGGGCGCAGTTCTCCATCAGGTCCCAAGTCTGTGCAGGTGTCTTCTCCTGCCACCAAGCTGCTCACCCTGGAGGAGGCACAGGCACAGAGGGGAGGCCACAGCAGCTCTCCCGCTGTGACAGAGAGCAGGGACATGGAAGTGGAAGAAGGCCCCGCAGCTGCGCGGGGGAAATTCCACACAGTCATTGACTTTCCGTCTGAAAGGTAAAGAGGACTTTCTTTTCCAGCAGCTTGCTATCAGACTTGGTTGGGTGGGCTTTTGTGGGTTTTTCTCCACTATTGCTAGTGCCAAAACTTGCAGAAGCTACGTGACGCTAATGGGGCGTGTGGTGGTGTACTGAATGTCCCCTCCCTTTGGACTCTGAGCTTCAACTAACACGCAGTTGCCCAACGGGCTCAGTTTAGCCACCAGAGAGGGCCTATTGCTAATGTACGTGTCAGAGATGCTTTTGAACTCCCTCTCTGGCTGCACGGTTCCTCAGCAAGCAGTAACGTTTGCCAGCTCAATCAAAGCCCTCCGTTCGATGCTGTCCTGGACAGCTGTGCAGCCTCTGCTCGCATGCTCTGCATCTGGGTTGACATGGCTGAGGGGAATGTAGCCAGCAAGACTCCAGGGCTGAGCTCTAGGAATGGAACCGTTGGCAACCGTGTGAATCAGAGCGAGCTTCTAAGTTGTGTTTCAGCAGGAAGCAGGCAGTGCTAAGAACAAGCAAGTGTTGGCAAGAGCTCAGGGCAGCTCTTCCCTCACCCTGCACCATGCACGACTCACACCGCTCCCTCTTTTCTCCCTCCAGACCAAGTCCACCCAGCAGGGTGAACGAATCCCCAGCATGCAGTTGGTGTTCCTGCTTCAGGCCCAGAAAACCATCCTCTGTGGCCAAACGCCAACTGCAGCGCGATGCCAGGGAGCCCTCGGAAACAGAGGTGGTGGTCCTGGCAGGTAAGGGTGCACATCCAGCTGTCAAAACCCTGCTTGTCAGCGCCATGGAATTCATGCTTGGAGTCCACACAAAAGAGAAAGACAAACAACAAAAGCGCAACTGTTCCTTTCGAGACAGTGCTCCTCCTGTTGCTATTGTCCTATTGGCTTTGTCCTGCTGCCACTGCATAAGCAAATCTCAAGAACCACTCTCATCATTCAGCTTGTGCAAGTTTGCCACTCACTGTTTGCCTGTGTATCTACTCCTTCCTAGGTGAACCGAGCCCTCGTCCACGCAGAAGAGCCAGAGTGTATAGCGATGGTTCACTGTGTGCCTATATGAATGCAGAGCTGCTAGGAAGCATGAATCACTGCAGCTCGGATGACAGCCTTCCATACAACATCAGTGAGGGAATGAAGGTGTTGATACAGGTGGAAGCCCTCATCTCTCCCGGCTGTGCAGAAGACGCTGACCTGAGCCTGCCAGAAACAACAGTCACCGAGCTGGACTGTGACGGGGCACCATTGCAGTGCAGCCCAGCCCAAGCACAGCCCGAGTGCCCCGACAGCAGCAGCTCCATGCAGGAGCAGGTCAGCGTCAGCCAGGAGGAGCCGAGCCTGGTGGAGGGGGACGTAGAATCAGAGCTCCAGTCCCAGGCACCGGGCAGCAGCACGAGCTCTGAGCCCCTCTCTCCTTCACCAGAGACGATGAGTCCCATGTGTACACCGGACCTCTCAGCAATAGGCCCTCCTGGCTCTTAGGGAATAAAAGCACGCTGGTGCTGGATCAACGCCTTGACTGCCTTCTGAGTCTTCATTCCCAGGGATTGGGATGGATGCAAGCAACAGCAAGGGGGCTCATGTTGCAAGGCTATGGCTGTGGGCTGTGCGTGCAGCAGAGCTGCGGGTTTGTTCCCATTTTGTCTGGCTGTGGGATGCCTGCAGCGAGAGCTGTGCTCCCGTAGTGTATGGTAGCAAAGAATCTCCAGCATCCGGGATGCTGCTGATGATCATGCCCAGCTTCCGTGCTATGGCTGTGGCTTTGTGATGCTTTTGAGTGAGGGCTTTTGGATGCTCCTGGATGCCTCGGCTGGCCCCCGCCAGCTCTCTCGTCTCTCCCGCCGTGTCCATTCGTGGCTCCCAGCTACGAGCTGGCCCTGCAGAGCATCTGCAGCCCTGTCAGCATCAGCATCCAGCAGCGGCAGGAGGAGCTCCCCGTGAGCAGCATCTGCCCGTCCCTCCCCCGGGCTCTCATTGGTCAGCGGCATCTCTGTCCCTCCCCCGGCGTCTCATTGGTCAGCGGCATCTCTGTCCCTCCCCCGGACTCTCATTGGTCAGCGGCAGCTCTGTGCGTCCCCCTGCGTCTCATTGGTCAGCGGCAGCTCTGTCCCTCCCCCTGCGTCTCATTGGTCAGCGGCAGCTCTGTCCCTCCCCCGGCGTCTCATTGGTCAGCGGCAGCTCTGTCCCTCCTCCGGCGTCTCATTGGTCAGCGGCATCTCCGCCGGCTCCCATTGGCTGAGCCGCCGTGCGCGGGAGCGGCCGTTGGGAGCCGGCAGTGTCAGGCGCGGCTGTCGTCAGCGAAGCGCCGCTCCGGCAGCCCGGGCCGCCCCGCAGGAGAGCGCGGCGTCAGCCGGAGCTGTCCGGGCAGCAGCGAGCCGGAAGCCGCGGCACAACGGGAGCGAGTGCTGAGGACAGCTCCGCCGGAGGTGTGCGGGAGAACGGGAGCGGGAGAGGGAGAGGAGCCCTGCGCGGCCCCCCAAGCACACTGCCCTTTCCTCCCCCGTGGACCCCCCGTGGGGTTGGGCTGTGGGATTGGGATGAGGGCTGTGGGATGGGCCGTGGGTTTCGGACAGCCTCGGGTCCCCCAGCGCCAGAGTGCTGCTGCCAGCATCCGGGCTGTGGGGCCCCGCCAGCCCCCCCCAACCCCTCCAGCGCTGCTCCCGGTGCCCGCAGACCGTTTGCATCCCCCCGGAACCGGGGCTAAGGTGGGCCTGTGGCTACTGGGAGCTGCGGGGAGGCTATAGGGGGACATAGGGCTAGTGTCGGGGGCTGAGCAGGGACTGTAAAGGCGTATGGGTCTATAGGGAGCTGAGGTGTACTCAAGGGGGTTCTGGGGCTGTGGTGAGCCATCGGAGGATTTGGGGCTATAGGTGGCTGTGGGGAGGTTATGGGCGGGGGGGTATATAGTCAGGGAGGTTGTGGATTGTCCTTCTCTGGAGATACTCCAAACCCAGCTGGATGCCTACAGTACAGCCAGCTGTATGGAGCCTTTTTTGCAGGGGGAAAGGTTGGACTCAGTGATCTCTAGAGGTCCCTTCCAGCCCCTACAGTTCTGTGATTGTGTGACTGTAATCGTTGCTTCTTGCAGCAGTAGAGTGTTTCAGAAGAGAGAAAAAGATGGCGGCGGTGAACTGGCTTTCTGTGGATGGTAAAGCTGTGCTGAGAACTGGGCTGACTATTGCAGCTGAAAATGCGTGCCAAGAGTGCAGGCGCAGTGGAATAACTTTTCCCCGCAGGTTGAGCTTGTGTAAGGTAGGTGTCCTTGTTAGGTGAGCTTCTGCTTTAAAGCATCAAGTTGTAATTTGAAAAGCCAGGTTGCCAGTTCTTTCTTTCCCCAAGTGATTTTTTAGCCGGGAGAGATTGGAGGTGCTGTTTGGTGATGGAAGACGTAGAGAGGAAAAGCAAGTAGAAGGCATGCTGTGCATAGCCACCACATGCCATGGGCACCGTTGTCGTCGTGCACAAAGGAGGAGCAGCTCAGCAAGCTTGGCCTGGGCCGTGGGAAGGAGCATACAGACATCTGGACCAACCGGCAACGAGTTAGTTGTGCAGGTTGGTTGTTTTCTGCTGTTTGTCCCACGTCCTGTTGCTCAGTGGTAGATTTGTTCACGTTCAGCGCTAGCAGGAATGTCCCCGAGCATTTTTGCTTCAGCTGTCGCAACGCTTTGTTCCCTTGCTGCTGGGCTGGGGCGTTTGAAGAATGATGCATGTGCTGATGCTCAGCCAGGCTTTGGGGCTGAGTCTGCAGAGCAGGGTATGTGTGTGGCAGGAGTGAGGCTTGTGGAGGAGCAGGCCAGGTGGAATCCAGTGCGCTTTGCTGTCGTTCTCAGTGCTTGTTTTTGCTCAGAAGGGCCGGTGGTGAACCTCATGAAGCAATGCCTGCAGACGGGGTTTGCGGAGCAAGAGGTCCTGCAGGCCTTGTGTGACGCCCATGGAGCTGTAGCGAGGCTGCGTCAGTGTAGAAGAGCAGAAATCCCCGGAGGCGTGAAGGTGAGCTGTGGGCTCCAGTAGTGCAGGAGGGGACGTACGTGCTCAGGGTTTGGCTGCTTCTGCGTGTGTTAAGTGAGTGTGATAGCACTGCTTGGTTCATTTGTATGTGTATGGAACAAGTGTGACATCCTTTCTGCTGGAGTCGTGTGGAAGGAGTCCTATGTGTTTGCGACCTGACTTGAAGCCAGTGGGCATCACGGAGGAGTAGGGGAAGGGGATGAGGCGAGTCAAGCTGGGGTAAGAGCATGAGGCGTAGGAACAGGAATCTCTTTGGCCGATCTGAAGTGCTGCCCTTCTCTTTTTGGTTTAGGAATCTCTGTGTGCTTTTTAATGAAGAACAATCTCATTGTTCATCTTGTGAGCGAATTCATTCAGGCCTGTTAGTTGGTGTTGTTCTCTCCATAGAGCTGCAAGTGAAATGGATACTTCTGGTGTGATGTGCGGCCCCCTCCCGCCTTTGCAGATCAACCAAGTTGGCAAGGCCTGGCTCTTGGTTGGTGAGCTGTGCCCAAGGTGAGAGAGGTGTCTCTTCTGGGCTTGACGTGCGGCAATCAGACCGTATAGCCGGTAAGGATATAGAGCAGGCATGTGTTTCTTGGTGACGCGCGTACTCCCTGGTGCAAGGGGGATCGCTCCACCTAACTTGCACACTAACTTGCCCTGTAGACATCTAATCAGCTCCCTGCTCCGTGTTTTCGAGCTGCTCTCCAGTCCTTATCTCGATGGCCTTCATCCTCCCTGTTATTCCAGACCTAGTGTCTGTGAAAGTGCTTGGAATCCCTTGTTTTCTAACACTCTCTATCTAAACTCCCTTTGTTTGCCTCTTGTTTCTACTTTGTGCAGCTACTTTCCCTTTTCTTGCTGTGAGGCCCTTCTCTCTCTAACTGCAGGCTCCTGTTCTCACTCTTCAGTTCCCCCCTTTTCTATAGTCTAGCAGGGCTTCTACCTGCTAGATCATTTTGATTCTGTTCTACGTGTCCCAAAATAGGCCCCACTTCCCACCTTTGGCCTCAACTCATGTCTCTTTCATATCTCATTTTTCTTTCTAGTACTCCGGCACAGGCAGGCAGAGCATCTCATCATGACACAGGTAAAACCTCCCAACAGCACCAAGAGGATGCAAACTAGGAAGAGCTGCTTTAACCATCCTAGATTCAGTAGCCAGCTAGTAAGCAAGTTCCCTAAATCTCCTTCCCAGCTGGTGTCATCCTGACTTGTCCTAGGCAGGACTTTCATCTGTTCCCAAACTTTCCATCAATCTCTCCCGATTCTTAAATCCTTCTTGCTGTAAGCACAGCAACTCTGATTTATTATTGTGCAAACCCCTCCTTCCTTGGCTGTTAATCGGTCTAGTGCCATCCTATTCTGGAACACTGCTTTGGATAAAGGGGACACTTCTTCTTGGATTGCTCGTATTGCATCCGTTGTGGCATTCTCTATGATTTCCAGAGTTGCAGAGATATTGACTCTAGCTTTTTCTAGCTGGGCAACTCCTAGAGCCGGGATAAGGGCTCTCGGAAAGCGGTGGTATCCCTTGTTCTATATAGCTAGGGGGTTGTATGTACGCTTCGTATGAATCCCAAGGGTCCTCAGGAGTCCCCGAGGGATCTCCTCATGCACCATGGTCTGGGCTATTAAGTATCCTGTAGTGCAAGTCCCTGTCCAATGTAAAGGTACTGCTTTCCGTGCCTGAGCGTCCCCACATAACCACCATGTGGTATCCATGAGGTAACTGACATGGCCTGGCCATCTTTTCCTGAAGAGTGAACGATGCTCCCATCCCTACAATTCCGAGTATGTTCTTCTCTGAGAGCCAGTGTGACTCGTTATCGATTCTAGGATCACACCCCACACTTTGGTTCCACCCCCAACTACACCCTATGCCTGTCAAGTTGTGTCAGCCAACCCCCACCCCACCTTTACCATCAGTTTTTCTGTCTACAGAGATAGACCTAGTAGAGTTAGTAACTAGTCAATGCAATGTAGGTCCCTTTTGTGGCTTGTCTTCTATCCCAAACTTACACTTTCCGTGCTCTAGCCAACCTGGAAGGGTCCAATGTAGTGCCAAAATCCCATAAACGGGCACCTTTCCCTCCCCTCTAGGGAGGGCATTGCATATCCAACCAGATTTGTTGAGAGCCTGGCCCATTTTCTCAGTTCTTCGGAAGTAGCTCTTCCCTTGCCAAGCTGTGACTACTACCCCCCTCATACTGACCATTCTGAAACTCTTCTCCGTGCTTTCGGATCCTGATTTTCAGCGGTCCTCTCTCTTGTGCTGTCCACTGTGGTCCTGGTGCTCTCTTCAGGCAGATATGATGTATCCACGGTGTAAGCCCCTCTACCTTGGCCGTGGTGTGGGTGGTCAGGAGAAGTTGGTAGGGTCCTTCCCACTTTGGTTCGAGAGGTACATCTGAGGGAGATTGTACGTAAACATGGTCGCCTGGCAATACGTGGTGCACTGGAGCGTCAGTGCTTCAGTCAATCAGTTCCCAGTCATGTGCTTCTTTGTTGGACCACCTTGGCAAAAATGTGGGCCTCGATCTGCTGAGATTGCTCCAGGAGCCCTGAACCTTGGAATTAACAGCATGTAACAGCATTTTTGTTGCTTCCCCAGCCTTAGGAGTCCTCCAGGGAAATACCTCTGGCCATCCCCAAAAGGTATCAGTTAGTGCCAACATCCAGCGATCCCGCCCTTTTCTTGGGGGTTTCAGGAAGTCACTTTGTCACTGTTGCCCTGGAAGGTTCCCTTTCCCAATAGGCCCACTTGTAGCCCTTTGCTGGTACTAGGATCGTGCTTTGTAACCTCTGTTTACGGTCTGGAATTAAAGCCCTCTTCAACGACCTGCTCTGCCCCCTGATCCACCATCTTCTCTCCACTTTCCGGTACAGTGTTCTCTTTCTGATGTCCTTGACAATGGATGGTAGCCACGCTTACCTTAGTGAAGATTTCTGTAACTTCTGGGGGTACACCACTGTTTGTCCCAGTTTGTATGTAAGCCAGACTTACCATTTTCAGTCAGTTCATCTTGTTTGACCCTTAGCTCCAGTATTATTGAATTGACTCTCTGCATCCATTTGTTCTGATCAGTCTTGCCAGAGGAACAGTTTTGGAGCCTGGCATCTACAGGCATGTATGTATTCCTCCTTATTTTCTCAGCCTCTCTTGAACTGATCCCAAAAGGGAAGCCTTTTCTTGTTGGGCAGTAGCTGCGACTTGTGTTGCAAAATCATCTATGGGAGGTAAGAGGCACCCGTGCCCACCGGAAACGAAACCTCTTTCTCCTGCTCTCCTAGCTGCGATTTCACCGGTGGATTTGCTAGGAATAACTTCCCAGTTTGCCATTCTTCAGCTTTTGCAATCAGAGACGGTTGGATTTGTGCACCGCTGTCTCATTTCCCTGCAGTTGGCACAGTGCTTTGGGTCCAGCAGGGCTGGAACCCTCCCCCTCCACGGGCCCTTCCAGGCCCCCCCCCACCTCTTTCTGAGGGGACCTCTGTGTCCTAGGGCTCTACTCTAGCACCGCAACAGGAACAGCTGTTGCTCTTCCCAATGGCCTTACTATCTCTGTTCCTCAATCCGTTTTTTTCCTTTCTCTTGCTCAGCTCTCTTTGGATCTACCACCCTGTTCCACCTTGCTCATCTTGGCCTTCCTCAGCCTGCGTCCTTCGGCAACTTTTCCCTTCCCAAACTCTCATCACTACATAAACAACTAGCATGACATTTCAGTTTCACCTCCTCCTCTCCGGAGATTTCCAGTGCTAACACTGGAATTTTGGGTTTCCGAGATCTCTGCACATGAAGGCTATTCTCACTGCCAGTGCCCCATGCCCTGCACCTCTCCCCCTTTGCATGTAATGCTGTTTACAACAGCACTCTCTGTGTGGGTCCGGGTCAGGAGGGGGTGTGGGCGGTTGCTCTCCTGCCAGTGCAGATATTCTCACTTTCTCTGTAACCCTTTTTCCTTTGTCCCCTCTTCATCCCCTCAGTTACACTTCCACATACCCTCAGTCATGCTTCTGTTTCCCACTAGCAATTACACTTACTTCTGCCATCAAAACCATTTGTCCCATTCCCCTCAGAACCCACCAATCAAACAGCACAGTTCTTCAGTGTCCATAAACACCCAGTACTTAGTCTCGGGATTAGAGCACTCCATTCTAACAACTGGTCATGTTACTTCATGGACCTTGCCTCCTTAATAAGAACAAGAACTGCAAGAAGGTATGATAGTTACGGGTCCCCTTCCGATGCCGCTTCTCATCATCTTCTAACTTCCACATTAAGCACCACTGATTGCAGTACTTGATGAGAGTTTCCTTCCTCAGGGTGCCTCCAGGTTCCCCTGCAGTATCCCACCAGTGTGCCAGTGCACAGCCCAACGGGGTTTCTTTGGGAATTTCCTTCCCCTGGGAGCCTCCCACGATGTTGACCAAATTCTTCTTGATTCCTCATTTCCTCAGAGTTTCCACAGGCAACCCTGGACACCGCCTACTGATCTTGTTCAGATGTGAACACTTGGATCTCACAGATCTCACAGAAGCCTGTCCACCTACCTTGACACGCTTCCCCGCAATCAGAAGACAGTACTATGCAAACAGGCTGACCCTCATTCCCTGCAAGGAACGCATCTCACTCACACCACACTCACTCTGATCTTTAGAACAAAAGCCATGGTTTCGACGTAGGCCACAATGCTGACGACGTCTTTTAGCTGGCATCTTCATAAGGCTAGTACATGAGTCAGTAAGCTTTCAGGTTTCTCGGAAAGTCAGCTGGACCTGAAATGATTAGATCCACGGTACGGAACACTCAGCAGATGGTGATAACAATCACACAACCTATAAGTCCCACTCCTATCTCGCTGTTTCCAGAAAAAGGAGGGAGAGCTGTTGCTCTTCCCTTGCGTCCGACTTGCAGGTCCCCTTCCCCAGGCATCCTGTGAGGCCCTTCTCAGAGTCTCTAACTGCAGGGTCCTGTTCTCACTCTTCAGGCTTTGAGACATGCCTTCCAGTTGCACGTTGTGTTCTTTGTTGTGTTGACCTCTTGAGCTCCAGCCCTAAGGGAGGATCCGAGCAGTAGTGCAGAAGGAACGGTTTAGAGTGGAAGTGCACTGCAAAGGGCCGGAGGCAGCAGGAGCAGGGAAGTGATCATCGCCACTGTACTGTACTCAGCACTGGTGAGTCCTCTCCTTGAGTAGTGTGTTCAGTTCTGGGCCCCTGTCTAGAAGGGGGACCCTGAAAGCCTGCAGCGTGTCCAGAGAAGCGCAATGAAGCTGTGAGGGGTGTAGAGCACAAGTATGATAGGGAGCGGCTGGGGGAAGTGGGATTCCTTAGTGTGGAGAAGAGGAGGCTGAGGGAAGACTTTCTCCCTCTGTCCAGTTACGTGACGAGAGGTTGTGTTGAGGTGGGGATGGTCCTCTTCTCCCGTGAACTAGTGCTAGGACTAGAGGGAATGGCCTCAAGTTACCTGAGGGGAGATTGAGGTTGGATGTGAAGAAGAACTTCTCCCAGTGGGTGTTCAGCCGCTGGAGGGGGCTGCCCAGTGAGGTGTTAGAGTTCCTGTCCCTGCGGGTGTTCAAGGGACACTGGATGTTGTAGTGAGGGACGTGGCTTAGTGGGAAGGAAATGGTGGTGGTAGGTGAATGTTTGGACTGGATGATCATGGAGGTCTTTTCCAACGTTGCTGATGCTATGATTGTAGGAGAGGCATCTGCTGGGTGAGTGCTTTGCTGGGTGAGCGTCCCCCTGCTGGAAAGCAGGCAGCTGTGGTCTTTGCAGACAGCCACATCCACGGGGATTGGAGGCTTCTGAACCGGAACCTTGTCTTTCCCGTCTCGTGCCCGCTAAGTCACGTTGTTTGAAAGCAGCACCTTGGCGGCAACCTTGATTTCTGCAGCCTTCTCTGAGCTTTGTGCCACGAGAGCTGTGCCGCTTCTCCCTGTGATGTGAGAGGGTCTGGAAGGCCCTGCAAGAAGTCTGGGTAGGTGATGGCAGTGTCTCTTCCTTTCCCCGGCGGTGCTGGACATAGCGGGGAACGGGAGTGGGGGACATCCCAGCAGTGGATTCCTACCTCAGCAGAACGGAAGGGCTGTTCTGATGGGTGTAGTTGAAGTGGAGTGAGTCTGAGGCTGATGAGAGAAACGAGGGGCCTGTGAAAAAAAGGAGCATGCTGCATTTTGTGGCGCAAGATGTTCTGGGAACTGCTGGTAACAGTGCCCACAGACTTGGATGAATCTTCAGTCGGGTGCAGGGACGCGTAATGCTCATCGTAGATGTCACGCTGACAGCAGCAGTAGAGAGACAAATTTCATAGGGCTGCATGCTTTTTTTTTTTCCTTTTGTTTCAGTCCTAGCCGTGGAAGCATAGAAGCGTTACCCAGACCAATTGAGCATTTGCCAGCTGGGCTTTCTACCAATGCCATAGGCAGTGGAAGTCAGCATCGCGAGCATCCGTGAGAGCCCTGCAAAAGACTGGTGAGAGTTACCCTGGCGGCCTCCTTTGGAAATCTCAGGTCTCTGTAAGCTCTCAAGCTGTGTCGTAAGTCCTCCCGTGGTGCTGACTCAGCTCTCCCTGTCTTTGGTGTAGGAGAGCTGGTCTTGAACTCCTTCCTGTTTCCTGCCTATCATCTGCTCCCTGCTTTGCCCACGGCCCAGTTAGCCTTTTATTCCTCGCCCCCAGATTTGCACGTGTGGATAAGAGCATCTGCTTATGTGCGCTTCTTTTCTGCTTGTGGTGTCAGGCTGAGCGACAGCTCCCAGCCAAGCTTGTGGTTAGCGAGACACGGAGTAGCTGGAGATGGAGTTCTCTGTGTCACTAAAGCATGAGCTTGATGGCTGCCGTGAGCCAAAGCAAGAGAGTTTGTGTGTTTGACACACCGCTGAGCGGGTAGAGCAGGGCAAGGGGGCTGATTTGGACGTGCTGCTTTCTGAATACGGTGCTGTTGGCGTGGCAGTGCTTCTGGCGTTGCAAATTGTGTCAGATGTCAATGAATTCCTTGGAATCTGTTGAGTTGACTTGTGCAGGTTTCATTCTGGAGCTGAATTCTTCCTGGACGCTTCTGTGCATAGCCATGGCCTTTGCTTCTTTCTTTCCTCCTCTCTTTGTTGTGTTTGGCACTGTGCAAGCCGTGAATCACCAGAAAGCAGCTGAAAGTGCTCTGGAGTTCTGGGGGACAAACTCCCAAGAAACAATGTGCAGCTTCAAAACCCCAAAGTTTGGAAAGATGAGAGGTGCGCAGCGCTCTGCCTGGTGCAGGACACGATGTGCTCTGCAAGGCGCTTTCCACGAAGACCTCAGGTCTGTGCTGAAACTGCATCCAAAGCAGCCCAGTGCCCTGTGCTTGTTGTACCCGAAGGTATTGGTGCCAGGGGTTGCTGCTGTGTTTGCAATGCCATTGTGTCAGCAGGGTGACGTTCATGGCGTGCGATGCCCTCAGTCATTGAAGGCATCCTTGCAAATGTTCCTAGTGAGGGCCATGTTTCATTGACAGCATAGATTGTTTTCTGGAAAGTGAAACAGTGTGCTTGTCTACGTCAAGACCACATTCATTTCCATGTGACCACAGTGCACTTCACGTCTGCTGCCATTGCCACTCGGCCGTCTTGTGGTTGAAGCCAGTGGGTGCTCAACACCACAGCGTCCTTTGCTTACTCCCCCCTTCCCAGTGGGATGGGGGAGAGAACTGTGGGGGAAGAAAAAGAAGGTAGAACTCATGTGTTGAGAGAAATCTCTTTCCAAAGGTAGAGGAAAGGACAGAAGTAATGAATATCTATCTATCTATCTATCTGACTGTCTATCTATCTACCTATCTATCTATCATTGAGCGTATCTAATGAGTGACGTAGAAGCACTGGCTCAGCACCTCCCAACCAATGGCCAAGCAGAAGAAGAGACTGAGATGAACTACCACCCCATCCAAAACCCATTCCACTTGATGTCATATGGTATGGAATACCCTTTGGCCCGTTGACGTCAGCTGTCCTCATTTGGTTTCCTCCCAGCTCCTTCTTGAGAGCTTTGCTGAGAAGGGCCTTGGCTCTGTCCAAGTCTGCTTCTCAGAAATTATAAACATCAGAGTGTTCTCACTGTTGTAGCATCATAAGATAGAGTGAAGAAAAATCCTTCCCACCTGAGACTAAAGCAGCCCCCCAGTGTCCTTGCAGTGAGACATGTGGGGCTGCAGGTTCTGCATTTCCCTGGCAGCACTGGCCACGGGTGCTGGGGAGGTTTGCGTGCTCAGCTTGGGCATCGCGCTGCTGTGCGTGTCAACACAGCATGCTTCGTGCTCTCCGAGCAGCAGAACAGCGTTTCATCACCAAGGTGCCGTAATATTTACTGGAACCAGATGCATTTGTGTCTCTGAGGCTGGGTTTACCCTACGAGCTCTTCTCGAAGGAGCTGTTTTGATTCCCTTTGTCCGTGTGCGAGACGCGCTTATCGCACTTGTGTTCTGTGCTTTGGTATTACTCTTGGTGGGCAGAAGGAGCTGGTGGATTCAGCAGCAGTAGATTCTGTTGGTTTCCTCTGTGCTGCTTCATCCCTGGAGCTCACTGCTGCACGGAAGAGTACAGGCGTGTTTATCCCAGGGCTGCTGTAAAGGGGAGCTCGGTTGGCGTAGCAGTGAGCAGCAGCTAACGGGCTGTGCAGAGGAGGGCTTTGCAGAAGGAGCAGGAGTGCCTGCGTCCATCTGTATCCTCGGATACGTTCTGGAGTGAGGCACCAGCTGTGGCCACAGTGACTGAATGCAGACTTGGCAAGACCCCCAAGGCTTGAGGCTGCCACTTGGCGTTTCCTAGCCCTACCCTCCTTTATATGCCTGGCAAAGCACAGCCACCCTGCACTCGCAGCAAGCGTTTGTCTTAGTGTCATGTTTCATGCTGTCTTGTGAAGCTCAGGCACTGGGGGCAGCTTCCCCCCAAAGAAAAGGAGGAGGAAATGAGGTCGTCATGGAAGCCAAAAGGCAAAAATGCACTCGGGAAAGAAATTGGCATAGCAGTCTGGTAGTAGTGCTGTGTTTCTCTTCCTTTATTTCCATCCAGGTGAAAGAGATGGCTGCTCTAAGCCGCCCTTGGGTGCAAAGAAGGACCCTAGTGTGGATTTGCCATAGGCCCAGCAAGAGGCTCAACAGCACCAAGCGCTGTGTCCTGCACTTTGGTCCCGACAACCCCATGCCAGCTTCTCCAGGATTTGGGTGGGATGGAATTCCAAGCACGCACTGATTTCTCGAATGCTGGGGTGCCCTTTTGGAATCCTGTGGTCTTGTGACGTGGTCTTGCCTCCCCACCTTGTCCGTCCATGGTGGAGCAGCCGGGTGGCCCTTAGTGATGTCATAAGCGGCTAGAATGAGGGGAGGAGCAGCGCGTGCCGCTTCCCTTCATTGGAGCGCTTGAGCTCGGCGTGAGTACGTGGCTTGTTGCACTTGTGCACTGATTGAGTCCCTTTGTCTTCATCCCGTCTTGTGCAGCGTCTTGTAGGTAAGCTGAGACAATGCGGGATAGACGGGTGGGCAGCGAGGGCTTGAGGACTGCTGGCTGGCGGAGCTTCTAGGATCATATTGCTTAGCCTGGACTGTCAGACGCCATTTTCCCCCAGGCCATCACTTCTAAAGCCATCCATCGAGGTGGCATTTGTCCCACGGTTTTTCCCTCGCCTTCCTTGCTAAATTGTGGAGGCTCACTGACCTGCTCTTTCTCCCTCCCCTCCCCACCCTCCGCCTGCTCCCTTGGTGCAGCTTTTGCTCGCGGAAGATCAGAGCAAAGTGACAAGGAACGGCTGCGGGTTCGAGGATCTTGTTCTCCCTTGTTCTGATCTCTTGCCAGGTACGTGCCATGTTTTGTATTGCCACATGGTTCAGCAGCCCGTGTTTAGTCACACCGTGTGTAGTAACACAGCCTCGTCCAGCTGAAATGCAGCTCTGGTCATGTGCGGTTTTTTTCCACTTCCTCTCCAGTTCAACACTCAGCAGGATGCTGCCTGTAGTGCTGGGAGCAGCTAGTGTGAAGGAAGTAATCCCTTAGGCAAAGAGCCCTAGCCGCAGTTTGTGCAGAGCTGCACAACATGAGCCAGGGGCACAGGCGTGCATGCTTTGGCTGTGTGAGTGTGCCCGACAGCTGTAGGGAGCACAGCGGGCATGCAGGCAGAGGAAATGCGTGGGCAAGGCTGCGGCCGGCGCTGGTGGTGAGGCTGCTGCTGGGAGCCGGGGGCTGGGGAGCAGCTCCAGCCCCAGCAGTGACACCTCTCCCTGGCCTGCTACTGCGCTCTCAGCATGCTGCGGGCAAATGCATCTGCTGCTTTGTGCCAGAGTCCCCATCTGCTAGCAGAGGGACAGCGACTTGGTCCAATGCTGCGTATTCAAACGGCTGTCCCGTTTGAATAGACTGCACAGTGGTTGTTTCTAGAACACCTGCCTCCGCCAGTGGGCAACTGAGAGTAGTTCTGAAGAAGACTCTCAATCCAGTGCTGTGTGAACACAGGAAATGTGATTCTTTTCTGTTGCAGCTTGTCGCGCCTGCTGTGATGGGCATCGCGAGCAGCGAGATCAGCCGTGGGCCTGACCGGGCGTTGACGGAGGTACAGTGTGAAGCTCTGCTTGGTCTCTGTTCCCTGACTTGAGCCAGCAGAATGAGCTACCGGTGTGCTCTCCTGCTTTTCAAGAGAGAGAGCATCCTTCCGGCTCTCTCAGTGTCCCTGAAGAGCTGCCTTAAAAGCTTCATTTCCTTGCTAGTGGCATGTAGATGGCACCCTGAAATCCTCCTTGTCTGTCCTCAGCTCCTCACCATGGCCTGTGCTCTCTGTTTCAGCCTGAGAACCAGGGGAAGCCTCTGCTGGTCCAGGAGGAGCCATCTCTTAATATTCCGGCTATTGCTGCTGGCCATGTTATTAAGAGATACATTGCCCAGGCAGCGGATGAGCTCTCCTTGGAGGTAAGCAGATAAAGAAGGCGTTCCTTGTTGTCATGGCCAGAAGAGTATACCGTGTGAATGCATCAGGAATATTCTCAGACATTTTCGGAATGCCTTGTGAGGTGAAGCCCAGAAGATGCAGGTCCAGATAGGACTTGCACTGGGTTGGATGCAGGGAGGAGTTCAGCCATGTCTAAAAGATGGTTTCATTTGGCATGCTTGCACTGTATTCTGTCTGGTGTGTAAGGCAGTGACTCTTGTACCTCCACGTTCAGCTTTCCGACGGGAAATGCCTGAAGAGCTGCCCCGGTGCAATTGCTCTCAAGCTGTGCGCTCTTTGGCAGTGCAGAAGAAAGGTGCCATTTCAGCTGTGCTTTCCTCCCAGCTGTGCTGAAGCTGGGATTGATGTTGCCATCTCTTGCAGGTGGGAGACCTGGTGTGCATTACTGCTATGCCAGCAAAGGAGCAGAGCCCCTGGTGGAGAGGCAAGCGTGGCTTTCAGGTAGGCACAAGCTTCAGACTCGTGGGCGCAACTGCAGTCAAGTGAGGAACGTCAGTTTCGAGCTGCTCGGCCCGCACAGGGTGGCTTCTGGACGTAGACAGTTTCTCTGTGTCGCTGTCAGAGGCCTTTCCCTTTGGCCCTGGGCTTGGGTAGGAAACTGTCTCCTCATGTGACTTAAAAGCAAGAGCCTCTTGTGCTCAATGCGCAGTCAGGAGTTGACCACCTCTGTCCTTCGTACAAGCACAGAGGACAGAGCCATCTTCTGCGGAGCCAAGTATTGCTTTTGTAGGTCTTCTGGCTGCAAATGCTGGACGAGGATTACTTTTCTGCAGGCCATTCTTTGTTGGTGCAACAGTCAAGGCCTGAGAAACGCTGCATCCAGTATTCCATCACTCTTTCTTTTCTTCTTACAGGTTGGGTTCTTCCCTGGTGAGTGCGTGGAGCTCATTAGTGGAAAACTTCCCGAGGCCCTCATCAACTCAGCGCCAAAGCCAGGTACGGATGTTACATGTGATGGTGTGGGGAGGTCAAATGGAGTCTTCTTCTGGGTGTGTTCTGTGTTGAATACCTCCTTGATCCATCCCACGTTCTCCTCTGTGTTGATGATCCTTCCTGCATCCCACGGGGCGTAGGGCTGCTGTTTTGTAGGCAGTGAGAATGAGGGCTTGGGCAAATGCTCGAATCCTTGTAGAATGCAGTGTTGGCAATGTTCTTGCCGCTTTGACGCGCTCTGTAGCATGTGTTTACGCTCAGCCTGGTCGCACTGAGCCCAACCTGAAATGAACTGGTTTCTTCCTTTTGTTGTGCAGTGCCAAAGAAGCGTGGCAAGCTCCTCAGCTTCCTTCGTTCCTTCGTGAAGGCCCGCCCAGAGGAACCGAAGCAGCGGGAGATGGAGCTGGAGAAGGAGAAGGGACGGGTGTTTGGCTGTGACCTGGGAGAGCATCTTCTCCACTCTGGCCGTGATGGTAAGGAATAGCCCATTCCCCAGAGCTTCCTCCCTCTGTTGGGCATGTAAAGATGAAAGAAAGGGAGATCGTGTCTAGCAAGGGGCAGGTTGATAGCGGTGGAGAGACATGAAATGGGAGTTGATGGCTGAAAGGGAAGCTGAGGCTAATGCTCATAGGAGACCGGCACACTTGTATTTGCTTAAAGCCAAAGGTGTAAGCCAATCCCACGCTAGCCTGAAAACAAAGGAAGCCTTTTGGCCCAAGAGAGTGTACTGCATCAGTTTCCTAGCTCTTCTGGACATGAGGTCTCACGCCTCCATTCCGGTGGGAGCTGTGATGGGACTTGTGGCAGTGTCTCTGGCTTCCCCAGAATTCCTGAGGTTCTGCAGGCTGCTTGGCAGGTCCTGGCATTTCTTGAAAGCCAAGAACACGTGTTTGTCCAGCTTTGTCCAGGGCTCCTGCCTGTCTGCGACGTCTGCGACAGCGTTCTTTCTCCTGTGAGGAGGAGGCAAGCCATAGCCCGGCTGGGCTTAGTAGTTGGGATGTGACAGGAGCAGCGGCTGAAGCAGGACTTGAATCAGGAGCTCAGCTAAGCGCTGGCCCTTGTTCTGTAGTCCCCCAGGTCGTGCAGAGCTGCGCTGAGTTCATCGAGCAGCACGGCGTGGTGCAGGGGATCTACCGCCTGTCCGGCGTGGCGTCCAAGATCCAGAAGCTGCGGTAAGAGTGCTTCTGGACTGTCTCTCGTCTTGCTTTGGAGTTGTTTTCCTCTTTCTCCAAGCCCTCTGTTTTTGTGTCCTTCTCTCCAGCCATGACTTTGAGTCGGAGCAGATTCCGGAGCTCACCGTCCGGGACATTCACAGCGTGAGCTCCCTGTGCAAGATGTACTTCAGGGAGCTGCCAAGCCCTCTGCTGAGCGAGCAGCTGCATGGCAAGTTCTCGGTAAGCACAAGGCACAAGGCAATGGCCTTCATGTCCCTCTTCCCTGTCCCATCCACACACACGCCTGTGCACCCTTTTTTTGGTCTTTTTTCTGTTGAAGTTGGGGTTTTGATGGACGTCCAGTGGGTGTCTCTGTACAACAAGCAGCTCGTGCTTCCTGCACACCGGGTGCACCGTAAAACCTGGTGTTAGCATCCTGCCATTGGAAATGTGGGAGATGGGAGCAGCAGTGCCCTCTGCAGCTCTGAGGCCCTTTTTCTGTTAGCCCCATGCGCTTGACTCGCATGATGTGTGTCTCAATCCCTTTCTGCTTTCTTCCAGGACGCTGTTTGTGCAGCTACAGATGAGGAGCGGTTGGTCAGAATGCAGGAGGTCATCCAGCAGCTGCCCGCGCCTCACTACAGGTCAGAAAACTGCTGCCCTCAGTCTGGTGAAATGCAGCAGGGCTGAGATCAGAGGGCGATGATGCGATTGCAGGCTAGGCTTTGTCTCACACTGGCAAGGTGATGCCTGTGTGTGTTGAAGTGGTGGATGGCTGCGTGGGGTGAATGGATTGGGTCAGCTCCTGGGCACGGGGGCACGGCTGGTGCAGCTGATGGCTGCAGCTGTACTGTGCTGGGGCTTGGTGCTGCAGCGTGGCACTTGGGAAAGCTTGATCTACTTGCTACTCCGAAGCAAGAACAAGCAACGGCATTTCTTGAGGTTTGTTTGGTGAATTGCAGCACAGCGTGCTCAGTGGTGCTGAAGGTTTGGCTCTTGCTTTCCAGAACGCTGGAATACCTGATGAGACACTTGGCTTGTCTCGCTGGGAGCTGCTCCGTCACAAACATGCCCGCTAAGAACCTAGCAATTGTGTGGGCTCCCAACCTCTTCAGGTAAACTTCTTTTTCCGTCTCAGCACAAGGCTTAGATCTGTTCTCCCCACGGGCACACTTTCGAGAGGAGGACAATTTCTGCTCTCTTGGTTTTGTCAGACGGGGCTGGTGTGTCCTTGATCAGCCGGGAGAATGTCTTCAGTGGCATCACTGCTTGCCCACTGCGGAAGTCTCCAGAGCCCAACTGGACAGCCTTTGGCTGCCCAAATGCCTAAACGCGGGGAAACGATCTCGGGTCAATGACTTCTCCAATCTGCCTTTTCTACAGATCCCAGCAGAACGAGGCTGCCTGCGCCAGCGGAAGAGCTGCCTGCGAGGAACTGCAGAGGCAGTCGGATGTGGTGGAGTTCATCATCACCCACACCGACGTCCTCTTCTGCTCCAGCTCCACATCAGGCGTCGGAGATGGAGCAGGTGAGCGTCTTCCTGCATGAGCTTTGTCTTGATGAGACACCTTGATCAAATGCAGGCCTTCTCCAGGATTGTTGAGCTACGCTTTTGCTATTGAGGGGCCAGCAGACTTGTGGGCTTAGATGAGAATATGGCAACCCGTGGCTGGATGCGGAGAATGTCCAAGCCAAAAGTTGAGCATGAGAAAACCGTCCCTGTCATGGTGATGTTTTGCGTGCAGGTGAAGCTTGATGAAAGGGTTTTGACCTCCTCTTTTTCCAGTGGTTTGGATAAGCAAGGCTGAGAGATGTGCGGCACCTCCCCCAGAACTGTGATGGCTGTGCCGCTGCTTTCTGATCCGCCCTCTTAGCTGTGGTCTTCCCTTCCAGGGCGCAGTTCTCCATCAGGTCCCAAGTCTGTGCAGGTGTCTTCTCCGGCTACCAAGCTGCTCACCCTGGAGGAGGCACAGGCACAGAGGGGAGGCCACAGCAGCTCTCCCACTGTGACAGAGAGCAGGGACATGCAAGTGGAAGAAGGCCCCGCAGCTGCGCAGGGGAAATTCCACACAATCATTGACTTTCCGTCTGAAAGGTAAAGAGGACTTTCTTTTCCAGCAGCTTGCTATCAGACTTGGTTGGGTGGGCTTTTGTGGGTTTTTCTCCACTATTGCTAGTGCCAAAACTTGCAGAAGCTACGTGAGGCTAATGGGGCGTGTGGTGGTGTACTGAATGTCCCCTCCCTTTGGACTCTGAGGTTCAACTAACACGCAGTTGACTGACAAGCTCAGTTCAGCCACCAGAGGGGGCCTTCTACTAATGTCAGAGTCAGAGATGCTTTTGAACTCCCTCTCTGGCTGCATGGTTCCTCAGCAAGCATTTACACCTCCAGCTCAATCAAAGCCCTCCCTTCGATGCTGTCCTGAACAGCTGTGCAGCCTCTGCTCGCATGCTCTGCATCTGGGTTGACATGGCTGAGGGGAATGTAGCCAGCAAGACTCCAGGGCTGAGCTCTAGGAATGGAACCGTCCTCAACCGTGTGAATCAGAGCGAGCTTGTAAGTTGTGTTTCAGCAGGAACCAGGCAGTGCTAGGAACAAGCAAGTGTTGGCAAGAGCTCAGGGCAGCTCTTCCCTCACCCTGCACCATGCACGACTCACACCGCTCCCTCTTTTCTCCCTCCAGACCAAGTCCACCCAGCAGGGTGAAGGAATCCCCAGCATGCAGTTGGTGTTCCTGTTTCAGGCCAAGAAAACCATCGTTGGTGGCCAAACGCCAACTGCAGCGCGATGCCAGGGAGCCCTCGGAAACAGAGGTGGTGGTCCTGGCAGGTAAGGGTGCACATCCAGCTGTCAAAACCCTGCTTGTCAGCGCCATCCAATTCATGCTTGGAGTCCACACAAAAGAGAAAGACAAACAACAAAAGCGCAACAGTTCCTTTCGAGACAGTGCTCCTCCTGTTGCTATTGTCCTATTGGCTTTGTCCTGCTGCCACTGCACAAGCAAATCTTAAGAACCACTCTCATCATTCAGCTTGTGCAAGTTTGCCACTAACTGTTTGCCTGTGTATCTACTCCTTCCTAGGTGAACCGAGCCCTCGTCCACGCAGAAGAGCCAGAGCGTATAGCGATGGTTCACTGTGTGCTTCCGCGTATGGAGAGCTGCTAGGAAGCATGAATCACTGCAGCTCGGATGACAGCCTGCCATATAACATCAGTGAGGGAATGAAAGTGACCATCCAAGTGGAAGCCCTCATCTCTCCCGGCGGTGCAGAAGACGCTGACCTGAGCCTGCCAGAAACAACAGTCACCGAGCTGGACTGTGACGGGGCACCATTGCAGTGCAGCCCAGCCAAAGCACAGCCCGAGTGCCCCGACAGCAGCAGCTGCATGCAGGAGCAGGTCAGCGTCAGCCAGGAGGAGCCGAGCCTGGTGGAGGGGGACGTAGAATCAGAGCTCCAGTCCCAGGCACCGGGCAGCAGCACGAGCTCTGAGCCCCTCTCTCCTTCACCAGAGAGGATGAGTCCCATCTGTACACCGGACCTCTCACCAAAAGGCCCTCCTGGCTGTTAATGAATAAAAGCACGCTGGTGCTGGATCAACGCCTTGACTGCCTTCTGAGTCTTCATTCCCAGGGATTGGGATGGATGCAAGCAACAGCAAGGCAGCTCATGTTGCAAGGCTACGGCTGTGGGCTGTGCGTGCAGCAGAGCTGCGGGTTTGTTCCCATTTTGTCTGGCTGTGGGATGCCTGCAGCGAGAGCTGTGCTCCCGTAGTGTATGGTAGCAAAGAATCTCCAGCATCCGGGATGCTGCTCATGATCATGGCCAGCTTGCTGGCTGTGGCTTTGTGATGCTTTTGAGTGAGGGCTTTTGGATGCCCCTGGATGCCTCAGCCGGTCCCCGCCAGTTCTCTCCTCTCTCCCGCCGTGTCCATTCCTGGCTCCCAGCTACGAGCTGGCCCTGCAGAGCATCTGCAGCCCTGTCAGCATCAGCATCCAGCAGCGGCAGGAGGAGCTCCCCGTGAGCAGCATCTGCCCGTCCCTCCCCCGGGCTCTCATTGGTCAGCGGCAGCTGTGTCCGTCCCCCTGCGTCTCATTGGTCAGCGGCAGCTCTGTCCCTCCCCCGGCGTCTCATTGGTCAGCGGCAGCTCTGTCCCTCCCCCGGCGTCTCATTGGTCAGCGGCAGCTCTGTCCCTCCCCCGGCGTCTCATTGCTCAGCGGCAGCTCCGCCGGCTCCCATTGGCTGAGCCGCCGTGCGCGGGAGCGGCCGTTGGGAGCCGGCAGTGTCAGGCGCGGCTCTCGTCAGCGAAGCGCCGCTCCGGCAGTCCGGGCCGCCCCGCAGGAGAGCGCGGCGTCAGCCGGAGCTGTCCGGGCAGCACCGACCGGAAGCCGCGGCACAACGGGAGCGAGTGCTGAGGACAGCTCCGCCGGAGGTGTGCGGGAAAACGGGAGCGGGAGAGGGAGAGGGGCCCTGCGCGGCCCCCCCAGCACACTGCCCTCCCCTCCCCCGTTGAACTCCCGTGGGGTTGGGCTGTGGGCTGTGGGATTGGGATGAGGGCTGTGGGATGGGTGGTGGGTTTGGGACAGCCTCGGGTCCCCCAGCGCCAGAGTGCTGCTGCCAGCATCCCGGCTGTGGGGCCCCGCCAGCCCCCCCCAACCCCTCCAGCGCTGCTCCCGGTGCCCCCAGAGCGTTTGCATCCCCCCGGAACCGGGGCTAAGGTGGGCCATTGGTACTGGGAGCTGCGGGGAGGCTATAGGGGGATATAGGGCTTCTGTAGGGGGCTGTGCAGGGACTGTTAAGGCGTATGGGTCTATAAGGCGCTGAGGTGTACTCAAGGGGGTTCTGGGGCTGTGGTGAGCCATCGGAGGATTTGGGGCTATAGGTGGCTGTGGGGAGGTTCTGGGCGGGAGGGGTATATAGTCAGGGAGGTTGTGGATTGTCCTTCTCTGGAGATACTCCAAACCCAGCTGGATGCCTACAGTACAGCCTGCTGTGTGGAGCCTGTTTTGCGGGGGGAGGGGTTGGACTCAATGATCTCCAGAGATCCCTTCTAGCCCCTACAGTTTTGTGATTCTGTGATTGCAATCGTTGCTTCTTGCAGCAGTAGAGTGTTTCAGAAGAGGGAAAAAGATGGCGACTGTGAACTGGCTTTCTATGGATGGTAAAGCTGTGCTGAGAACTGGGCTGACTACTGCAGCTGAAAATGCGTGCCAAGTGTGCAGACGCAGAGGAATAACATTTCCCTGTAGGTTGAGCTTGTGTAAGGTAGGTGTCCTTGCTAGGTGAGCTTCTGCTTTAAAGCATCAAGTTGTAATTTTAAAAGCAAGGTTGCCAGTTCTTTTTTTCCCCAAGTGATTTTTTAGCTGGGAGAGATTGGAGGTGCTGTTTGGTGATGGAAGACGGAGAGAGGAAAAACAAGTAAAAGGCATGCTGTGCATAGCCACCACATGCCATGGGCACCGTTGTTGTCCTGCACAAAAGAGGAGCAGCTCAGCAAGCTTGGCCTGGGCCGTGGGAGGGAGCATACAGACATCTGGACCAAGCGGAAACGAGTTAGTTGTGCAGGTTGGTTGTTTTCTGCTGTTTGTCCCACGTCCTGTTGCTCAGTGGTAGATTTGTTCACGTTCAGCGCTAGCAGGAATGTCCCCGAGCGTTTTTGTTTCAGCTGTTGCAACGCTTTGTTCCCTTGCTGCTGGGCTGGGGTGTTTGAAGAATGATGCACGTGCTGATACCCAGCCAGGCTTTGGGGCTGAGTCTGCAGAGCAGGGCATGTGTGTGGCAGGACTGACCTTGTGGGGGTGCAGACCAGGTGGAATCCAGAGCGCTTTGCTCTTGTTCTCAGTGCTTGTTTTTGCTCAGCAGGGCAGGTGGTGAACCTCATGAAGCAATGCCTGCAGACGGGGTTTGCGGAGCAAGAGGTCCTGCAGGCCTTGTGTGACGCCCATGGAGCTGTAGCGAGGCTGCGTCAGTGTAAAAGAGCAGTAATCCCCGGAGCTGTGAAGGTGAGCTGTGGGCTCCAGTAGTGCAGGAGGGGATGTACGTGCTCAGGGTTTGGCTGCTTCTGCGTGTGTTAAGTGAGTGTGATAGCACTGCTTGGTCCATTTGTATGTGTATGGAACAAGTGTGACATCCTTTCTGCTGGAGTCGTGTGGAAGGAGTCCTATGTGTTTGCGACCTGACTTGAAGCCAGTGGGCATCACGGAGGAGTAGGGGAAGGGGATGAGGGGAGGCAAGTTGGGGTAAGAGGATGAGTCGTAGGAACAGGAACCTTTTTGGCCGATCTGAAGTGCTGCCATTCTCTTTTTGGTTTAGGAATCTCTGTGTGCTTTTTAATGAAGAACAAACTCGTTGTTCATCCTGTGAGCGAATTCATTCAGGCCTGTTAGTTGGTGTTGTTCTCTCCATAGAGCTGCAAGTGAAATGGATACTGCTGGTGTGATGTGCGGCCCCCTCCCGTCTTCTCAGATCAACCAAGTTGGCAAGGCCTGGCTCTTGGTTGGTGAGCTGTGCCCAAGGTGAGAGAGGTACTCTTCTGGGCTTGACGTGCGGCAATCAGACCGTATAGCCGGTAAGGATATAGAGCAGGCATGTGTTTCTTGGTGACGCACGTACTCCCTGGTGCAAGGGGGATCGCTCCACCTAACATTTACACTAACTTGCCCTGTAGACATCTAATCAGCTCCCTGCCCTGTGTTTTCGAGCTGCTCTCCAGTCCTTATCTCGATGGCCTTCATCCTCCCTGTTATTCCTGACCTAGTGTCCGTGAAAGTGCTTGGAATCCCTTGTTTTCTAACACTCTCTACCTAAACTCTCTCTGTTTGCCTCTTATTTCTACTTTGTTCAGCTACTTTGACTTTTCTTGCTGTGAGGCCCTTCTCTCTCTAACTGCAGGCTCCTGTTCTCACTCTTCAGTTCCCCCCCTTTTCTATAGTCTAGCAGGGCTTCCACGTGCTAGATCATTTTGTTTCTGTCCTACGTGTCCCAAAATAGGGCCCACTTCCCACCTTTGGCCTCAACGCATGTCTCTTCCATATCTCCTTTTTCTTTCTAGTACTCCGGCACAGGCAGGCAGATCATCTCATCATGACACAGGTAAAACCTCCCTGCACCACCAAGAGGATGCAAACTAGGAAGAGCTGCTTTAACCATCGTAGATTCAGTAGCCAGCTAGTAAGCAAGTTCCTTAAATCTCCTTCCCAGCTGGGGTCTTCAGGCAGGTATGATGTATCCACGGTTTAAGCCCCTCTACCTTGGCCATGGTGTGGGTGGTCAGGAGAAGTTGGTAGGGTCCTTCCCACCTTGGTTTCAGAGGTACATCGGAGGGAGATTGAACGTAAACACGGTCGCCTGGCAATACATGGTGCACTGGAGCGTCAGTGCTCCAGTCAATCAGTTCCCAGTCATGTGCTTCTTTGTTGGACCACCTTGGCAAAAATGTGGGCCTCGATCTGCTGAGATTGCTGCAGGAATCTCCTTCCCAGCTGGGGTCATCCTGGCTTGTCCTATGCAGGACTTTGGTCTGTTCCCAAACTTTCCATCAATCTCTCTCGATTCTTAAATCCTTCTTGCTTAAGCACAGTGACTCTGACTTATTACTGTGCATACTCCTCCTTCCTTGGCTGTTAATCGGTCTAGTGCCATCCTATTCTGGAGCACTGCTTTGGATAATAGGGAAAATTCTTCTTGAATTGCTCATAATGCATCCGTTGTGGCATTCTCTATCATTTCCAGAGTTGCAGAGATATTGACTCTAGTTTTTTCTAGCTGGGCAACTCCTAGAGCCGGGATAAGGGCTCTCGGAAAGCAGTGGTATCCCTTGTTCTATATAGCCAGGGGGTTGTATGTACGCTTCGTTTGAATCCCAGGAGTCCTCAGGAGTCCCCAAGGGATCTCCTCATGCACCATGGTCTGGGGTATTAAGTATCCTGTAGTGCAAGTCCCTGTCCAATGTAAAGGTACTGCATTCCGTGCCTGAGCGTCCCCACATAACCACCATGTGGTATCCATGAGGTAACTGACATGGCCTGGCCATCTTTTCCTGAAGAGTGAACGATGCTCCCATCCCTACAATTCCGAGTATGTTCTTCTCTGAGAGCCAGTGTGACTCCTTAGCGATTCTAGGATCACACCCCACACTTTGGTTCCACCCCCAGCTACACCCTATGCCTGTCAAGTTCTGTCAACCAACCCCCACCCCACCTTTACTGTCAGTTTTTCTGTCTGCAGAAATAGACCTAGTAGAGTTAGTAACTAGTCAATGCAATGTAGGTCCCTTTTGTGGCTTGTCTTCTATCCCAAACTTACACTTTCCGTGCTCTAGCCAATCTGGAACGGTCCACTGTAGTGCCACTATCCCATAAACGGGCACCTTTCCCTCCCCTTTAGGGAGGGCATTGCATATCCAACAAGATTTGTTGAGAGCCTGGCCCATTTTCTCAGTTCTTCGGAAGTAGCTCTTCTCTTGCCAAGCTGTGACTACTACCCCAGTGGCACTGACCATTCTGAAACTCTTATCCGTGCTTTTGGATCCTGATTTTCAGTGGTCCTTTCTCTTGTGCTGTCCACTGTGGTCCTGGTGCTTTCTTCAGGCAGGTACGATGTATCCACGATGTAAGCCCCTCTACCTTGGCCGTGGTGTGGGTGGTCAGGAGAAGTTGGTAGGGTCCTTCCCACTTTGGTTCCAGAGGTACATCTGAGGGAGATTGTACGTAAACACGGTCGCCTGGCAATACGTGGTGCACTGGAGCGTCAGTGCTCCAGTCAATCAGTTCCCAGTCATGTGCTTCTTTGTTGGACCACCTTGGCAAAAATGTGGGCCTCGATCTGCTGAGATTGCTCCAGGAACCCCGAACCTTGGAATTAACAGCATGTAACAGCATTTTTGTTGCTTCCCCAGCCTTAGGAATCCTCCAGGGAAATACCTCTGGCCATCCCCAAAAGCTATCAGTTAGTGCCAACATCCAGCGATCCTGCCCTTTTCTTGGGGGTTTCAGGAAGTCACTTTGTCACTGTTGCCCTGGAAGGTTCCCTTTCCCAATAGGCCCACTTGTAGCCCTTTGCTGGTACTAGCTTCGTGCTTTGTAACCTCTGTTTACGGTCTGGAATTAAAGCCCTCTTCAACGACCTGCTCTGCCCCCTGATCCACCATCTTCTCTCCAGTTTCCGGTACAGTGTTCCCTTTCTGATGTCCTTGACAATGGATGGTAGCCACGCTTACCTTAGTGAAGATTTCTGTAACTTCTGAGGTTACCCCATTGTTTGTCCCTGTTTGCATTAAAGCCAGACTTACCATTTTCAGTCAGTTCATCTTGTTTGACCCTTAGCACCAGTGTTATTGAATTGACTCTCTGCATCCATTTGTTCTGATGAGTCTTGCCAGAGGAACGGTTTTGGAGAACCTGGCATCTACAGGCATGTATGTATTCCTCCTTATTTTCTCAGCCTCTCTTGAACTGATCCCAAAAGGGAAGCCTTTTCTTGTTGGGCAGTAGCTCCGACTTGTGTTGCAAAATCATCCCTGGGTGGTAAGAGGCACCCGTGCCCACCGGAACCGAAACCTCTTTCTCCTGCTCTCCTAGCTGCGATTTCACCGGTGGATTTGCTAGGAATAACTTCCCAGGTTGCCATTCTTCAGCTTTTGCAATCAGAGACGGTTGGATTTGTGCACCGCTGTCTCATTTCCCTGCAGTTGGCACAGTGCTTTTGGTCCAGCAGGGCTGGAAGCCTCCCCCTCCACGGGCTCTTCCAGGCCCCCCCCCACCTCTTTCTGAGGGGACCTCTGTGTCCTACGGCTCTACTCTAGCACCGCAACAGGAACAGCTGTTGCTCTTCCCAATGGCCTTACTATCTCTGTTCCTCAATCCGTTTTTTTCCTTTCTCTTGCTCAGCTCTCTTTGGATCTACCACCCTGTTCCACCTTGCTCATCTTGGCCTTCCTCAGCCTGCGTCCTTCTGCAGCTTTTCACTTCCCAAAGTCTCAGCACTACATAAACAACTAGCATGACATTTCAGTTTCACCTCCTCCTCTCCTCCCCGGAGATTTCCAGTGTTAACAGTGGAATTTTGGGTTTCCGAGATCTCTGCACGTGAAGGCTATTCTCACTGCCAGTGCCCCATGCCCTGCACCTCCCCCCCTTTGCATGTAATGCTGTTTACAACACCACTCTCTGTGCGGGTCCGGGGCGGGGAGGGGGTGTGGGGGGTTGCTCTTCTGCCAGTGCAGATACACTCACTTTCTCTGTAACCCTTTTTCCTTTGTCCCCTCTTCATCCCCTCAGTTACACTTCCACATACCCTCAGTCATGCTTCTGTTTCCCATTAGCAATTACACTTACTTCTGCCATGAAAACCGTTTGTCCCATTCACTTCAGAACCCACCAATCATACAGCACAGTTCTTCAGTGTCCATAAACACCCAGTACTTAGTCTCGTGATGAGAGCACTCCATTCTAACAACTGGTCATGTTACTTTATGGACCTTCCTTCCTTAAGAAAAACAGGAACTGTAAGAAGGTATGATAGTTACGGGTCCCCTTCCGATGCCGCTTCTCATCATCTTCTAACTTCCACATTAAGCACCACTGATTGCAATACTTGGTGAGAGTTTCCTTCCTCAGGGTGCCTCCAGGTTCCCCTGCAGTATCCCACCAGTGTGCCAGTGCACATCCCAACAGGGCTTCTTTGGGAATTTCCTTCCCCTGGGAGCCTCCCACGATGTTGACCAAATTCTTCTTGATTCCTCATTTCCTCAGAGTTTCCACAGGCAACCCTGGACACCGCCTACTGATCTTGTTCAGATGTGAACACTTGGATCTCACAGATCTCACAGAAGCCTGACCACATTCCTGACACGCTTCCCCGCAATCAGAAGACAGTACTATGCAAACAGGCTGACCCTCATTCCCTGCAAGGAACGCATCTCACTCACACCACACTCACTCTGATCTTTAGAACAAAAGCCATGGTTTCAACGTAGGCCACAATGCTGACGACGTCTTTTAGCTGGCATCTTCATAAGGCTAGTACATGAGTCAGTAAGCTTTCAGGTTTCTCGGAAAGTCAGCTGCACCTGAAATGATTAGATCCACGGTACGGAACACTCAGCAGATGGTGATAACAATTACACAACCTAGAACTCCCACTCCTATCTCACTGTTTCCAGAAAAAGGAGGGAGAGCTGTTGCTCTTCCCTTGCGTCTGACTTGCAGGTCCCCTTCCCCAGGCATCCTGTGAGGCCCTTCTCAGAGTCTCTAACTGCAGGGTCCCGTTCTCACTCTTCAGGCTTTGAGACATGCCTTCCAGTTGCACGTTGTGTTCTTTGTTGTGTTGACCTCTTGAGCTCCAGCCCTAAGGGAGGATCCGAGCGGTAGCGCAGAAGGAACGGTTTAGAGTGGAAGTGCACTGCAAAGGGCCGGAGGCAGCAGGAGCAGGGAAGTGATCATCGCCACTGTACTGCACTCAGCACTGGTGAGTCCTCTCCTTGAGTAGTGTGTTCAGTTCTGGGCCCCTGACTAGAAGGGGGACCCTGAAAGCCTGCAGTGTGTCCAGAGAAGCGCAATGAAGCTGTGAGGGGTGTAGAGCACAAGTGTGATGGGGAGCGGCTGGGGGAAGTGGGATTCCTTAGTGTGGAGAAGAGGAGGCACAGGGAAGACCTTCTCCCTCTGTCCAGTTACGTGACGAGAGGTTGTGTTGAGGTGGGGGTGGTCCTCTTCTCCCGTGGAACTAGTGCTAGGATTAGAAGGAATGGCCTCAGGTTGCATGAGGGGAGATTGAGGTTGGATGGGAAGTACAACTTCTCCCAGTGGGTGGTCAGCCGCTGGAGCGGGCTGCCTGGGGAGGTGATAGAGTTCCTGTCCCTGCAGGTGTTCAAGGGACACTGGATGTTGTAGTGAGGGACGTGGCTTAGTGGGAAGGAAATGGTGGTGGTAGGTGAATGTTTGGACTGGATGATCATGGAGGTCTTTTCCAACGTTGCTGATGCTATGATTGTAGGAGAGGCATCTGCTGGGTGAGTGCTTTGCTGGGTGAGCGTCCCCCTGCTGGAAAGCAGGCAGCTGTGGTCTTTGCAGACAGCCACATCCACGGGGATTGGAGGCTTCTGAACCGGAACCTTGTCTTTCCCGTCTCGTGCCCGCTAAGTCACGTTGTTTGAAAGCAGCACCTTGGCGGCAACCTTGATTTCTGCAGCCTTCTCTGAGCTTTGTGCCACGAGAGCTGTGCCGCTTCTCCCTGTGATGTGAGAGGGTCTGGAAGGCCCTGCAAGAAGTCTGGGTAGGTGATGGCAGTGTCTCTTCCTTTCCCCGGCGGTGCTGGACATAGCGGGGAACGGGAGTGGGGGACATCCCAGCAGTGGATTCCTACCTCAGCAGAACGGAAGGGCTGTTCTGATGGGTGTAGTTGAAGTGGAGTGAGTCTGAGGCTGATGAGAGAAACGAGGGGCCTGTGAAAAAAAGGAGCATGCTGCATTTTGTGGCGCAAGATGTTCTGGGAACTGCTGGTAACAGTGCCCACAGACTTGGATGAATCTTCAGTCGGGTGCAGGGACGCGTAATGCTCATCTTAGATGTCACGCTGACAGCAGCAGTAGAGAGACAAATTTCATAGGGCTGCATGCTTTTTTTTTTCCTTTTGTTTCAGTCCTAGCCGTGGAAGCATAGAAGCGTTACCCAGACCAATTGAGCATTTGCCACCTGGGCTTTCTACCAATGCCATAGGCAGTGGAAGTCAGCATCGCAAGCATCCGTGAGAGCCCTGCAAAAGACTGGTGAGAGTTACCCTGGCGGCCTCCTTTGGCAACCTCAGGTCTCTGTAAGCTCTCAAGCTTTGTCGTAAGTCCCCCCGTGGTGCTGACTCAGCTCTCCCTGTCTTTGGTGTAGGAGAGCTGGTCTTGAACTCCTTCCTGTTTCCTGCCTATCATCTGCTCCCTGCTTTGCCCATGGCCCAGCGAGCCTTTTATTCCTCGCCCTCAGATTTGCACGTGTGGATGAGAGCATCTGCTTATGTACATGTGCACTTATGACAGTGCACTGCACGTCTGCTGCCATTGCTTTGCAGCCCTCGTGTGGTGGAGCACCACAGAGTCCTTTGCTTACTCCCCCCTTCCCGGTGGGATGGGGGAGAGAATTATGGGGGAAAAAAAAAGAAGGTGGAACTCATATGTTGAGAGAAATCTCTTTCCAAAGGTAGAGAAAAGGACAGAAGTAATGGATGCACGCACACACACACACACACATATATATATGAATGTATGTAAGAAGTGATGTAGAAGCAGTGGCTCAGCACCTCCCAAGCAATGGGCAAGCAGAGGAAGAGAGTGAGATGAGCTCCCACCCCGTCCATAACCCCTTCCACCTGATGTCATATGGTATGGAATATCCCTTTGGCCCGTTGACATCAGCTGTCCTCATTTGGTTTCCTGCCAGCTCCTTCTTGAGAGCTTTGCTGAGAACGGCCTTGGCTCTGTCCAGGTCTGCTTCTCAGAAACTATAAACACGAGAGTGTTCTCACTGTCATAGCATCATAGCAGACACTGAAGAAAAATGGATCCCACCTGAGACTAAGACAGCCCCCCAGTGTCCGTGCAGCGAGCCGTGTGGGGCTGCAGGTCGTGCATTTCCCTGGCAGCATTGGCCAGGGGTGCTGGGGAGGTTTGCGTGCTCAGCTTGGGCATCGCGCTGCTGTGCCTGTCAACACAGCATGCTTCGTGCTCTCCAAGCAACAGAACAGCGTTTCATCACCAAGGTGCCGAAATATTTACTGGAACCAGATGCATTTGTGTCTCTGAGGCTGGGTTTACCCAACGAGCTCTTCTCGAAGGAGCTGTTTTGATTCCCTTTGTCCGTGTGCGAGATGCGCTTATCCCACTTGTGTTCTGTGCTTTGGTATTACTCTTGGTGGGCAGAAGGAGCTGGTGGATTCAGCAGCAGTAGATTCTGTTGGTTTCCTCTCTGCTGCTTCATCCCTGGAGCTTGCTGCTGCACGGAAGAGTACAGGCGTGTTTATCCCAAGGCTGCTGTAAAGGGGAGCCCGGTTGGCGTAGCAGTGATCAGCAGCTAACGGGCTGTGCAGAGGAGGGCTTTGCAGAAGGAGCAGGAGTGCCTGCGTCCATCTGTATCCTCGGATACGTTCTGGCAGTGAGGCAGCAGCTGTGGCCACAGTGACTGAATGCAGACTTGGCAAGACCCCCAAGGCTTGGGGCTGCCACGTGGCGTTTCCTAGCCCTACCCTCCTTTATATGCCTGGCAAAGCACAGCCACCCTGCACCCAGGGCAAGCGTTTGTCTTAGTGTCATGTTTCACGCTATCTTGTGAAGCTCAGGCACTGGGGGCAGCTTCCCCCCAAAGAAAAGGAGGAGGAAATGAGGTCGTCATGGAAGCCAAAAGGCAAAAATGCACTCGGGAAAGAAACTGTCGAAGCAGTCTAGTAGTAGTACTATGTATTTCTCTTCCTTTATTTCCATCCAGGTGAAAGAGATGGCTGCTCTAAGCCGCCCGTGGGTGCAAAGAAGGACCCTAGTGTGGATTTGCCGTAGGCCCAGCAAGAGGCTCAACAGCACCAAGCTCCGGGTCCTGCACTTTGGTCCCGACAAGCCCATGCCAGCTTCTCCAGGATTTGGCTGGGATGGAATTCCAACCACGCACTGATTTCTCGAACGCTGGGGTGCCCTGTTGGAATCCTGTGGTCTTGTGACGTGGTCTTGCCTCCCAACCTTGTCCGTCCATGGTGGAGCAGCCGGGTGGCCCTTAGTGATGTCATAAGCAGCTAGAATGAGGGGAGGAGCAGCGCGTGCTGCTTCCCTTCATTGGAGCGCTTGAGCTCGGCGTGAGTACGTGGCTTGTTGCACTTGTGCATCTACTGAGTGTGTTTGTCTTCATCCCGTCTTGTGCAGCGCCTTGTAGGTAAGCTGAGACGGTGTGGGATAGACGGGTGGGCAGCGAGGGCTTGAGAAGTGCTGGCTGGCAGAGCTCCTAGGATCATATTTCTTCATCTGGACCATCAGACGCCATTTTCCCCCAGGCCATCACTTCCAAAGCCATCCATCAAGATGGCATTTGTCCAACGGTTTTTCCCTCGCCTTCCTTGCTAAATTGTGGAGGCTCACTGACCTGCTCTTTCTCCCTCCCCTGCCCACCCTCCGCCTGCTCCCTTGGTGCAGCTTTTGCTCGTGGAAGATCAGAGCAAAGTGACAAGGAACGGCTGCGGGTTCGAGGATCTTGTTCTCCCTTGTTCTGATCTCTTGCCAGGTACGTGCCATGTTTTGTATTGCCACATGGTTCAGCAGCCCGTGTTTAGTCACACCGTGTGTAGTAACACAGCCTCGTCCAGCTGAAATGCAGCTCTGGTCACGTGTGGGTTTTTTCCACTTCCTCTCCAGCTCAACCCTCAGCAGGATGCTGCCTGTAGTGCTGGGAACAGCTAGTGTGAAGGAAGGCAATCCCTTAGGCAAAGAGCCCTAGCTGCAGTTTGTGCAGAGCTGCACAACATGAGCCAGGGGCAGAAGCGTGCATGCTTTGGCTGTGTGAGTGTGGCCGACAGCTGTAGGGAGCACAGCAGAGATGCAGGCAGCGAAATGCGTGGGCAAGGCTGCGGCCGGCGCTGGTGGTGAGGCTGCTGCTGGGAGCCGGGGGCTGGGGAGCAGCTCCAGCCCCAGCAGCGACACCTCTCCCTGGCCTGCTACTGCGCTCTCAGCGTGCTGCGGGCAAATGCATCTGCTGCTTTGTGCCAGAGTCCCCATCTGCTAGCAGAGGGACAGCGACTTGGTCCAGTGCTGCGTATTGCAACGGCTGTCCCGTTTGAATAGACTGCACACAGTTGTTGTTTCTAGAAGTAGTTCTGAAGAAGTCTCTTGATCCAGTGCTGTGTGAGCACAGGAAATGTGTTTCTTTTCTGTTGCAGCTTGTCGCGCCTGCTGTGATGGGCATCGCGAGCAGCGAGATCAGCCGTGGGCCTGACCGGGCGTTGACGGAGGTACAGTGTGAAGCTCTGCTTGGTCTCTGTTCCCTGCCTTGAGCCAGCAGAATGAGCCACCGGTGTGCTCTCCTGCTTTTCAAGAGAGAGAGCATCCTTCCGGCTCTCTCGGTGTCCCTGAAGAGCTGCCTTAAAAGCTTCATTGCCTTGCTAGTGGCATCGAGATGGCACCCTGAAATCCTCCTTGTTTGTCCTCAGCTCCTCACCATGGTCTGTGCTCTCTGTTTCAGCCTGAGAACCAGGGGAAGCCCTTGCTGGTCCGTGAGGAGTCATCTCTTAATATTCCAGCTATTGCTGCTGGCCATGTTATTAAGAGATACGTTGCCCAGGCAGCGGATGAGCTCTCCTTGGAGGTAAGCAGATAAAGAAGGCGTTCCTTGTTGTCACGGCCAGAAGAGTATACCGTGTGAATGCATCAGGAATATTCTCAGACACCTTCAGAATGCCTTGTGAGACGAAGCCCAGAAGATGCAGGTCCAGATAGGACTTGCACTGGGTTGGATGCAGGGAGGAGTTCAGCCATGTCTAAAAGATGGTTTCATATGGCATGCTTGCACTGTATTCTGTGTGGTGTGTAAGGCAGTGACTCTTGTACCTCCACGTTCAGCTTTCCCACGGGAAATGCCTGAAGAGCTGCCCCGGTGCAATTGCTCTCAAGCTGTGCGCTCTTTGGCAGTGCAGAAGAAGGGTGCCATTTCAGCTGTGCTTTCCTCCCAGCTGTGCTGACGCTGGGATTGATGTTGCAATGTCTTGCAGGTGGGAGACCTGGTGTGCGTTCTTGATATGCCAGCAAAGGAACAGAGCCCCTGGTGGAGAGGCAAGCATGGCTTTCAGGTAGGCACGAGCTTCAGACTCGTGGGCGCAACTGCAGTCAAGTGAGGAACGTCAGCTTCGAGCTGCTCGGCCTCCACAGGGTGGCTTCTGGACGTCAACAGCTTCCCTGTGTCGCTGTCAGAGGACTTTCCCTTTGGCTCTGGGCTTGGGTGGGAAACTGTCTCCTCATGTGACTTAGAAGCAAGAGCCTCTCGTGCTCCATACGCAGTCAGAAATTGACCATCTCTGTCCTTTGTACAAGCACGGAGGACAGAGCCTTCTTGTGCGGAACCAAGTATTGCTTTTGTAGGTCTTCTGGCTGCAAATGTTGAATGAGGGTTACTTTTCTGCAGGCCATTCTTTCTTGGTTGAACAGTTGAGGCCTGAGAAATGCTGCATTCAGTATTCCATCTCTCTTCTTGATCTTGTTCCAGGTTGGATTTTTCCCTGGTGAGTGCGTGGAGCTCATCAACGGAAAAATTCCTGAGGCCCTCATCAACTCAGCGCCAAAGCCAGGTACGGATGTTACATGTGATGGCGCGGGGAAGTCAAATGGAGTCTTTTTCTGGGTGTGTTCTGTGTTGAATACCTCCTTTATCCATCCCACGTTCTCCTCTGTGTTGATGATCCTTCTGC